>NC_092326.1:15241013-15544043 GCF_036785885.1 Coffea arabica
TAAATATTGGAGATTTATATTGTAATATTTGAGATTTATATTATAATTCATTTGAGGATTGTAGTGAACGACTGAGTCCCGGCGAGAGTTGGGCAGGCGGCCCGCCGAACCCTCTGGTTCGCCTTAGCGGGAGGTGGGGCTGTCACAGTTGGTATCAGAGCTTAGGCTTCAGATCTCGGTAGTGTATCCTAGGCTTGATGTTTAGGATGCCGGACTGTGGGTTTGGTTTGAAATATTAGTGATTCTTGAGGGATATCTTGATCTGATTAGTACAAGAGGGAATGTCGAGGACGACATTCTTTTAAGGAGGGGAGATTGTGACGCCCCGAAAAAAATGAGTTTGAGAACCCGGAAATTTTCTAAATTTCTAGGGTTTATTTTATTTCATCGCCCGCCTTTTCTACATTTTTTTTATTAGAAAAATTTCCCACATAAAGTTTATGAGCAAAGACAGTTTTAAAATGATTTTTCTAGTATCGGTTAGTTTTTGACAAATTAAGAGCGTATTTTGGACGTGGGACCCGCTAGTGCGGTAAATGCATTATATTTTTGACAACTTGTTGGAATTTTGTATTAAGTGATATTATTTTACAAAGTGTTAAGATATTTGTATTGGAGAGACAAAAAGATAAGTTTTAAACCTAAAGGTGACAAGTGTCACCATAAGATTAAGTCTTGGACTTTGACTACACTATTCACTACTTTACCAAATAAATCAAAAAATTGCCAAAAATCATCCTTATTTCTAAAGTTTCATAGCCAGCTCTCTCTCAAAGGAAAAGAAAGAAAAGCTCTCAATTTCTTCCTTCTATTTCTCGCTCAAACTTCAAATCCAACCAATAAAACTCCAAATCATTCCATAAAATCTCTTTGCTAAGTAGTCTTGAGGTGTTTTGTGGAGTTGTTTGGAAAGCTAAGGTGGCTAGTTGCTCTATCTCTTGTATTGCTAAGGTGAGTTGTGAAGGACCCCTCTCCTTCCTCTAATGATGTTCAATTCATGATTGGTGGTGGTATGAGATGCAATATTATGGATTATTTCTTGATTTGTGGTTGAAGTGATGAAGTTTTATTATTTTTGGGGATTTTTCTGTTTTAATATAAGCATGGTTGTGTGGCTATCTATGATGATTGGAAATGGTATATAATGATTCTATGAGGTGGAAAAAGTGGTCAATTGCAATCAATTTCTGTTTTGGAAGAAATTTCAGAAAATTAGGTTTTGTGAAGGAACATTTTGTCCGAATTTTTAGCTCCTAGTTAGAGGCCGAATTGGCCTTGGCTTAAAACATGAACATTGTAGGGAATGACATTTTAGAGATGCCTACAAAATATCAGGTCAATCGGAGTAGCGTAGAGTGAGAAAAGTCAAAATTACTATTGCTGTTCTGGTTTTACTCGAATGTAAGAATTGCGCCTGTAATTGGTTGTTTTGGTCAGGATTACTTCCGAATTAGTTGTTGAGGCCTTCTGATGAAATTTAGCCCTGTTTCTTAGCTATCAGTTGGTTTTGGAATTTCTGGATTTGGACTTGGAGAGCCTGAGTTATGATCTTTCCACTAGAATACGTTCTGTGAAGCTGTTTTTGTGATTCTGGTGTAGTTTCTTGTGTTTTTGACCTGGTTACACTCGAAACTGGGTTGAGTGACCTTCCGGAATATTGTAACCCTATCTCTTAGCTTCGAAACGGTGGGTCTTGCACCTTCATCCGATAATCGTAGTGCCTTTGGTACCATTACCGCAAAATGACGTCAAAATCTGTTTTTCTGGTTTTGAGCTTAACTTTCATTTCCGGACTTTTTCCTAGCTTGACTTGTCTTTGTACTACTTGGAGCTTGCTGAATGGCTATTGGATGAACTTGTTGTTGTGTGTGTTCCTTTGGGACTGGCTGAGGAAATAATGAAGCCATGATGGCTGGAAAAGTAAGCAAATTTAGGGGAAGTGCTGTCCGAACTTTTAAAGGATTTGTTTGCATTGAGTTTGTGATCTAAGACTTGGGTTTGAGCAAGGCAATGATACATGATGGATGATTTCTGAGCCATTGAGGTGAGTGACCTCAAACTATTTCTAAAGTTATTTATGAACCGTTTTTTTTTGCTTTATTTACCTTTAAACTATTTCCAATGTTACTTTTGAACTGTTTTCTTGCATATCATGCGTGCTTGCATATGAGTGTTCCTTGTTTGCTATATCACTTGATTTATTGGCTTGTTATTATTGATTGATAATATGTTAAGTGCTTTCAATGATTGTTAAAACGAGTTTTCTAGGCGAGTGTGTACTTTATCGCACTCGACCTAAATAAATATGAAATTTTCAATGATTAATGATTAAATGCTAGTTGCGCATGAATGTAAGCCGTTTGGCTGAATTGAGCCCTGCCTTTCGTTACCGATCGACTCGAGCCAGAAGCGGACTCGGTCGGGCGATATGGTGACCCTGGGTGAATTTGGTATACTCGAGTATTACCTTGTAGTCCGGCTACATCCGGATGGGTGGAGTCCGGCTACGTCTGGATGGGTGGAGACCGGCCAACGTCCGGAAAAAAAAGATGAACGAATAAAAGATGAACGAGGGATTATTTATAAAAAATGAACGTATCCTTTTCATGAATGTTACTCTCGCTTTCCATTGTAAATGTTACTTGAATTATTGATACTCCATTTTAATGTATTGTAAATGTTCATTTGATTTATGACATCATTGAAATGAACTATTGTGAAACCGATTTAATTACTGATTTTAATGGTTACTCGCTGAGCTTCTAGCTCACCCCAAAAATATTTTATTTCCCTCCACAGGGCTCGTGGCAAAGGAAGGACTTGTAGTACTTGTTCACGTGACTGGATGGCATATATCTTGTATAATTTGGATTTGGAATCATTTTATGTATAGTTGAGAATTGTTTCCGCTTCGCTTATGACATGTAAATATTGGAGATTTATATTGTAATATTTGAGATTTATATTATAATTCATTTGAGGATTGTAGTGAACGACTGAGTCCCGGCGAGAGCTGGGCAGGCGGCCCGCCGAACCCTCTGGTTCGCCTTAGGGGGAGGTGGGGCTGTCACATTAAATATGTAAGGAAAGGGTTTAGGGGAGCTTGCAAAATGAGAAAATACTAAAATGAAAATATGCATGAAGATGTAGTGAGGCATGCATATATGACACTAGCGAAAGGGGGACGGCCCTATTGGGTCTAGCATTGGACTAGCCCTTTATTAATGCTTTCTCACAAGCATTGGACTTGTGAGGGCCCGAGGGGAAGACCATGTGTAAGAGCCCGTAAAATTTTCCTTAATTTATACCATTTAATTCTATTCCTTTTCATGCATTTTCCTTATTTTATTTTACTACATTAATTTTCTGGACACTTTATAAGTGAATATAGTTTTTCCAACCATTTTTCTAGTATAAGTTAGTTCGGGTTAAATTTGAAGTGCGTTATGGACGTGGGACCCGCTAGTGCGATAAAATTTTGGTGATTAAGTGATTTTTGTGCTAAGTATTATTATTTTACAAGGTGCTAGGAGACAATTGAAAGTTAGCTAGATAAATTACCATTGGTAGACAAAAGGATAAGCTTAAAACCCTTAAAAGGAGGCAAGTGTCACTATGCTATTAGAAGTTGGACTTTTGACCAAGATTGGTAACTTTACTAAAATCAGATTTTTGACCAAAAGTCATTCATTTTCTTGTCTCCTTTGGCCAAAATTAGTGAGAGAGTAACCAAGAGAGTTCTTCATCTTGCACTTCAATTTCTTGCCCAAATCTTGAGTTTCAACCGATTAATTTGCAAACTACTCCATAAAACTTACTTTCCAAGTAGTTTCCAAGGTGTTTGTGGAGTTATTTTTGGAGGACAAAGCTTAAGCTACCATCTTTCATAGGGAGATAAGGTATTTTGCCAAGAACCTCTTCTTTACTTCAATTAATTGCTAATTAGTGGTTTAAAGTTGTAGTTTTGGTAGTTTATGAGCATATTTCATGGTTGGAAGTAGTATTATGGAAATTCCAGGTTAGGGTTTTGAATGACCCTGTTCTGTCTAATTTTATTTGAGCATGTTAGAGGCCGAATCAGGCTTAGTTTAAAACATGAAAGTTGTAGAAAATGATGTTAAAGAGCTGTCTGTAAATTTTCAACTCAATCGGAGTAACGTAGCCTGTAAAAAGACCGAAATACCCCTGCTTCCCTGTTTCTGTCCGAAACTGATAATTAGCTTATGTAATTGGTTAGTTTGACCAGGAATATTATCGAATTGGTTGATGATGTCTTCTTAAGAATTATAGCCTTGTATCTTAGCTTTCAAATGGCTTTGGAATTACCTAAATTGGAGTTGTGTGTGCTGAGATATGAGTGAATAAAGCAGGACTGCTAGTTGATTTCTGCAGTGAATTTCGAACTGGAAAATCTGGAATTGTTTTGGTAACTTTGACCTAGTTAGGGTGAGAACTGAACTGAGTGGTCTTCATTAAAGTTGTAGGTCTTTGTCTTAGCTTTTCAACGCCTCCAAGAATGCCTTAAACGGACTTTGGTAGCCTGAGATATGCATTTAAAGGTAGTACGGGTAATTAGCTGATTAGTTGGAACTTGGTTCTGGGAATTGGGAATTTGACTAGGTTACACTAGAATTTTGACTAAGTGGTCTTCATCAAAATTGTAGCCCTCTATCTTAGCTTCTAAACGGTATAAATTATATCCCAATCTGATAAGTGTAGCTTCCGATGTGTCCGTTACGTAAAACCCGTCAAATCTGTCTTTTGTTAAACTTCATTTCTGCACATGTTGTTAGCTTGATTTTTGTACTTATATGACGTTGAGCCTATGGAATGGCTATTGAAATGAGATGATATTTTGTGTGACTTTGGGATTGATTGAGAAAAACAATGAAGCTATAAATGGCTGGAAAAATAGGTAAATACAAAGGGCGTGCTACCCAAATTTTCGCTCGAGGGCTAAGTTTCTATTTGAATTTGTATATTTTCGTTTGGCAAATACTATGACCGTTTTCCCTTAAAACATGATCCTTCTTCAATTGGAAACTCCAAATGTTTACTTACGCTTACCAAATAAAAAGGAGTGGTTTAGGGTTTTCTTGGGTATTTTGTCCTCCCTTTTTCATGGATTTCATTAAGACATTTAGTCTATAATATCTACTTAGATATGAGATGATTTTGAACCATATAAACGATCCCGAAAATAGTATTTCTTAGCCTACCTAGCTGGATTCCGACTTGCCTTTGGTTCAAGTGTTTCCATTGGAAAATTTTATAACCCATTTGAGTTGGGTTTTACGTTTGGACTATGAAACCCTAGTTATTTTTGTCCACGGGTCCAAATGTTCTCGATTCACTTTAAAGTCTTTTTATACATTCCACTCATCATTTGTCGAGTTTCTTTGATTTCACCTAATTGGTTGCGCTAGATGAGCTGTAATATTCTTTCTCGTTTAATCTTAGGTTTTCTCGGTGACTGAGGATAATATCCATAAGGATATTTTGCATGTTGTTTTGCGTACATAGGTGAGTGTTCCTTGTTTGTTATATTCTCCTTGACTTCATGACTTGTTGTTGTTGTTTGATAATGTGTTAAGTGTTTTCAACGATTTCCAAAACGAATTTTCTAGGCGAGCGTGTACTTTATCACGCTCAACCTAAATGAAACGTGAAATTTTAAATGATTTAATGATTAATACATTAATTGTGCATGATGTAAGCCTTTTGGCTGAACTGGGCCCTGCCCTTCGTTACTGATCGACTCGAGCCAGAAGCGGATTTGGTCGGGCGATATGGTGACCCTGGGTGTGAACGTTGGTATACTCAGGTATTACCTTGTAGGTTGGTGGAGCCTGGCCAACGTTCAGGAGGGGGGTGAATGAAATGAACAAACGAACGTACGAGGGATTTTACTTACAAAATTTCATTTTCAAACGATCGGAGGAATAAGGGGAAAGGTCAGGAGAATGAAGGAAGGAACGAACGAACAAATGGCTCCTTATGAGCCCATATCCTTTTAATGTATATGTTAATATCGCTTTCCATGGTAAATGTCTCTTGAATTATTGATGCTCTATGTTTAATGTATTGGATTGATTATTTGATTATGTGTTCGGAACCTCACTGAGCTTTAGCTCATCCCTTTAGTTTTGTTTTCCTTAACAGGGGAAGGCACGCAAGGATGAGGGTTTGGTATAGACTAGCTTGGTCTAGCTCTTTGTTTTTGGTAATGGTTCTCGCCCTAGTGCTTGGCACGGGCTGGTTGTATGGTGACTTGAGAACCTTTGTATATTCGATGGTCGTATTTCCTTTTGAGATAGCAATGTATATAAGTTTCGCTTAAGTTTTGGATTTTGTTATGCTATTCCTATGGTTGTATTCCGGATTTGATTGAAGTGAACGACTGAATCCCAGCGAAAGTTGGGCAGGCGGTCCGCCGAACCCTTTGGTTCGCCTTAGGGGGAGGTAGGGCTGTCACACCATGACTAGCATTGGACTAGCCACGGTAACGTGCATTCATCCACATAATCAGATATAATACTAAAGCAAATAGACATGCAAAGCACGTAGTTTCACACAACACGTAGCATATGGGCATGCTTATCTAGATGCAGGGGCCTAGGAAAGCGATAAACACATAGGCACAGACAAGCACATAACACACAAGCCCTATCTATTATATTTGGGGAAATCCTACTACAATCTAAGAGGGGAAACGGAATAAAATAAATAAAATAATAACCTAACTATTACAACTTTGGCATAAGTGCCTTTCAAATGATCAAAATTGAACTAAAAATAAATATACAAACTAAAGCCAATAAAGAAAATAAATGAAATAAATAAATAATAAAAACATTTAAGAGGCATGCAATTAAACACGTAAAATCACATAGGGCACATAGGGGTCAAATAAAGTAAGAAATAAGGGATAAGGTGTACCTCCCTTAGAGATGGAGCCCTAACGGAGTGACATTACTCTCTTGTTTACCCTCCAAAATAAAGAAAAGGGTCAAGGCACCACTTTAATTAACAAAAAATCATAAAAGATAAAAATGAATCGGGAAACTGAATCAATTAAATCACATAAACAACCCACATTCAAGAAGTCAAAAGAATAAAAGACTTGATTGCAAACATTAACAAAGTTTTGGGGTCAAAATTAAAGAAAAATAAAGTTTAAGGACCTATTTGCAATTAAACCTGGGACCCAATTGAAAGAAATTAAAATTTTTTAGGACCATGGCATAAATATTTAGAAGCACAGGGACTGATTTGCAAATTCATTTTCTGGTTCTTAACCAAATAGGCCATTAGGCCATTGTATTTATTTCTTGGGCCAAGGACTCCCTAAACTAGATCAAAACCTAAAGAAACAGACGGGCTAGCCTTCACTTCTTAGCAAAACAAACCCAACCAAAAGAGTGGGCTTTACCTCTTGAACCCAAACCAGAAACCCAAACAAAATAAATTAAATCCACTTTTACAAATCCAAACAAATATTATTGCCCACAACCTAAACCAAAACTAAATCCAACAAGATTAGCAAATCAACTAAAATTATCAAACCACAATTATGATCTAAATCCCAGAATTAATTTATCCAAAAGTCACATAAAATAGGCAAACAGAAGATTAAGCTCAAAAAGGGCAAAATGAATTCGATTTTTTCAGATTTTGGGGGCACGGTGAACAAAAGGGAAATTAGAGGGGTTAAAGTATAGTTTTTCGAAATTTAGTCATGCATGCCTGACAGAGGCTTTCTTCTTCAGTGTGACTAAGAGGAAAACAAAAATCCTGGTAACCTCTGATACTTCATGGTTCAACAGCCTTACATGGCAAATATATTCCATACCATTCCAAGATACAACGGACAAAAAAAAAAAAAAAAGCAAACGACTCCCAAAAATTCCTTGGCTCTTCTCCCCCTCCCCGACTAACGAATACACAGTTTCTGGCCAGCTTTGGATTGGCCAGATTTCCTCTTGAACGCGTACAGAAAACACACAAGGTTGATCATTTTGGTTTGGAATTTCGTTTGGGCATTTTATCAAACAGTAAATGGGCATGAAAATTTCAACGATTCCCTTACTCAAATCAGGTTGTGACTAGCCCAAAATTTGTTAGGAGCATAAGAAAATCAGTTCAATCGACACATAGAGCATGTATATTCTAAAAACTGTAAACAAACAGCAGTAAAATCACAATGAACAAAGTCACGGCAGCCATGCTCTGAGAGCTTCTAAAGCCTATGATTGAAGAAAAATGGAGTTCAAAGGAAAAGGGTAAGCTCACAGTGCTTTTTTTCTCTGTGAAAATTCGTAGGTGGGGTTGAACAATTCCGGTGGTGACAGATTCCGGTTGCTCTATTTTTCTTGCCCTTCCCTCGTCTTACAATTACTCAAATTCCAAATCTTCACGGTTCGATCCCATGACCCAGAAACAATTGTCGGATGCAGATTGTTCGGGCTAAACCGAACGCAAGAACCCCAATCGATAGGCCCATCAGCATCTTGTTCCACAGCTTGATGGTTTTGTCACGAGAGGCAGAGACAACTTGGCGGTTGCCAATGGAGAAGGCTACGGAGAGAATGTCTTTAGTGTGGATGACGAAGCGGCGAGCGGTGGTGCCAGATTGAAGGTTCCAGAGGTGGAGCTCGCCGTCCAAGGAACCGGAGAGGGCATACTGACCATCAGAGGAGAGAACGATGTTTTGGACGAATTGTTTTTCCTCTGATTTTCTTCGTTCCCCCTTTTTCCGAAGGCCATTTTTCCTTCCTTTGTTCCTTAGTCCGCTGCCTCCTTGCTTGTTCTTCACAAAACTTTTCTGTCAAAAACCAAACCCTCAGCCACCTCCTGCCTTTCTCTCTCTGCTCTTTTTTTCGTTTCCCTCCCAGATTTTCTTTTTTTTCTCTCTTTTCTCGCTCGTTGTTTTTCTTTTCGCCCCTCAAAGCTGCATTTTTCTTTTTCTAAACCCTCATCTCAAACCCTAGCCGCCATAGCTCCCTTCTATTTTTTTTAGCCGACCTCCCGCCTTTTTTTTTTTTTTTGTTTCCTCCCTTTTCTTTTTGTCCGTCCAACCCCCTTTTCACTTAGCTGTCCCATTCCTTATTTTCCAAACAAATCCTATCCTACCAGTGTCTAGACACCTCATCATCTAGGTGAGGTGTTGTTAAATACAAAAAGGGACACTTGTCCCTATGCATGATCCCCACTCGTGTAGCATGCACACTTCCACTTATTTTTCTTATATTTTTTTTGTTTTGTTCTTTTTTTTGTTTTTGTTGTTTTTTCCTTAAACAAACAAAATTAAATAAATAAGAACGAATGCTAATAATAAAGCAAGAAATTAAACTAAAAAAATAAAATAAAGTTAAAAAGGGAACTGAGAAAAATTTGGTGTCTACATAATCACCAAATTTGATCCACATTTCGTACCGGATAGTCGCACTACGGAAAAACGTGAAAACCCTAATTCGCTCTAACTTGAAAACGGACAACGAAAACCCTTACTTCTATATTCATTTACACTTATTGTGGTGTGATTGGGTTGTAGGGCTATTATAAAATCATAAGTTCCAAATAAAAGGGGATTTTTAAGAAAAATGTAAGGGGTTTTACAATCCCATAAATTGAATTTAGGGTTTCAGTTAAAATATGAGAAATTTGAAAAATGGTCAGTCACAAGTGAAACTAGGGTTTTGATTAGACGTTTAGGGTTTCTAGTCTTTTAAAATAAACAAGGTTTTAAATCAAATCCAAAGAAATAACTTTAGTTTCTTCTTTAAAACAAATTAATGTTTTTAAAATAAAAATAAACTAAAGAAACCGTAATATCCTCTTTGAGACTAAACAAAAGATGATCCTAAAAGTTGGGGTATCACAATATGTATTGGCCATTACTACTTGAATTGAATATGTGGGATTTAGGACCCAATATTTGTGGTTCACTATTGTTTTGATTAATTTATAGATGTGTTATTGTGAGGACTTGTAAATTCCTTATATTTTTCTTAAAAATTCCCTTTTATTTGGAAATTATTACTTTATAATGGTCGTACTACCCAATCACCCTACAATAAGTGTAAATGAATATAGAAGTAAGGGTTTTCGTTGTCCGTTTTCAAGTGAGAGCAAATTAGGGTTTTCACGTTTTTCCGTAGTGTGACTTTTCGGTGCGGAGTGAGGATCAAATTTGGTAAGTAAGAGTGACTTTTGGATGAGGAAATTTTATATGATTAGAAGTGATAATAATAAGTTAGTGATTAAAAGGTAAAAACCCTAGTATACGCGATTAAGAAAAATCGGTTCACATCGACGGGTATTGATCACTACCGATTGAACCTACCACTTGACCACCACTTCCTTACCACCACATACCCTTGATATTTTTGCAAAATATCCCCCCTCATCCTCAGCCATATGGGCGAAAATTGTGGCCCAAAATGCAAGGAGAAGAAAGCAAAATTTGGATGGCTTTGGTGGTGACAAGTGTCAACCACCTATGGTGTCTTGACCAACCATTTATCTTGTCTTCTTGTCTCTCATCTTGCTTCATTTTCCCTCATTTTTTTTTCTAGTTTGGCTGAGAGCAAGGAGAGGGAAGATGTGTTAGCCCCACCTTCCCCTAAGCGCGAACCAAAGGGTTTGGCGAACCGCCTGCCTAACTCTCGCCGGGACTCAGTCGTTCACTCAACAAATCCGAAATAAAACCACAAGAAAGAGTATAACAACAATCCAAAACTTAAAGCGACACCTATATACATTGCTATCTCCAACGGGAGTACAAACATCGAATATACAAAGGTTCTCATTTCACCATACATCCAGCCCGTGCCGAGCACTAGGGTGAGAACCATTACAAAATCAAAGAAACTAGTCTAGGCTAGTCTCTACCGAGCTCTCATTCTTGCTCGCCTTCCCCTGTTAAGGAAAATAAAACTAAAGGGATGAGGTAAAAGCTCAGTGAGGTTCCGAACACATAATCAAACAATCAATCCAATACATTAAACATAGAGTGTCAATACTTCAAGAAATATTTACAATGGAAAGCGATAATAACACATTCATTAAAAGGATACGGGCTCACATGGAGCTATTCATTCATTCGTTCGTTTGTTCTCCTGTCATTCCCCCTTATTCCTCTAATTATTTGAAAATGCATTTTTGTAAGTAAAACCCTCATTCGTTCATTCATTGCCACTCGTTCATTCATTTTATTTCACCCCCATCCGGACGTTGGCCGGACTCCACCCGACAACAAGGTAATACTCAAGTATACCAACGTTCACACCCAGGGTCACCATATCGCCCGACCGAGTCCGCTTCTGGCTCGAGTCGATCGGTAACGAAGGGCAGGGCCCAGTTCAGCCAAAAGGCTTACATCATGCACAACTACTGTATCAATCATTAAATGATTGAAAATTTCACGTTTCATTTATGTCGAGCGCGATAAAGTACACGCTCGCCTAGAAAATCCTTGAAAGCACTTAACACATTATCAAACAACAACAACAAGTCATGAAGTCAAGGAGAATATAACAAATAAGGAACACTCACCTATTTAAGCAAAATAATGTCCAAAGTTTCCTTCCGGATACACCCTCAATCATCAAGGTATCCTAATAATCAAACGAACACATTATGCTTCAACCATCAAAGATGTAAGTGAGTCAAAGACAAGTCGATTACATACTAGTACAAAGTATAAATATGGTTTTGGTAGTGAAAAGAGTACATTGAAACCAAAGGACATAAGTAAAATATTTGTAAAACTTAGACTCGCTTGTAAAACTTTAAAATCGCTATTTGAGTCGAAGTGACAAAGAAAACGGAAATACCCTAGATGGTTCACGTGGTATTCGCTCTCAAGCCTTACTCAAGTCGCAAGTTTATCGACCTAGTTCTCTAGTGTAAATTTGGGCAGCACGCCCTTTGTGGTTACCTATTTTCCAGCCATTTATGGCTTCATTCTTTTCCTCAATCAAACCCAAAGTCATATACAAAATCATCTCATTTCAATAGCCATTCCATAGGCTCCAAGTCATACAAGTACAAAATCAAGCTAGGAACATGTGCGGAAATGGAGTTTGTGTCAAGAAACAAAAGACATATTTGACGTTGTTTTGCGTAACGGACACAACCAAAGCTATGCTTATTGGATTGGTGTGGAATTTATACTGTTTCGAAGCTGAGGAAGAGAGCTACAACTTTTATGAAGACCACCGAGTCCAGTTCATAGTGTATCTAGGTCAAAATTTGAAATTACTGAACCAGAATCTCACAAACAGGTCAGTTAACTGTGCTATGTTTAAATGACAATAACTCAGGCTACTGAAGTCCAATCGAGGTGATTCCTAGGGCGTTGGAAAGCTAAGACATAGCACTACAACTTTTCTGTTTTGGCCAAATGCTAATTCAGTACACATCAAGGTGAACAGACACGGTTAGTGTTGTGAAATATCAAAATTGTCCACTGGACTAAACCTATGAGAGTCAGGGGTATTTTTATCTTTTCACAAGCTACGTTGCTCTGATTGAGGTAAAATTGTGTAGACAACCATAAAACATTATTCTATACAACTTTCATGTTTTGTGCTAAGCCTAATTCTGCCTCTAACATGATGAAATGGAACCAGACAGAATTGAGGCTAAATTTTCCAGAAATCTGGAATTTTTGTTATTTCAAGCTATAATTCACATTTTTACCTTGAAACTACCACTACTATTGTGACAGCCCCACCTTCCCCTAAGGCGAACCAAAGAGGTTAGCGGACTGCCTGCCCAGCTCTCGCCAGGACTAACGGTGCAGTATAGAGCGATCTTTCACGTTCCGGAACTTATAACGCGCGCAAATAAGGCAAAAGAGCAAAATAACCCAAAATAAAAGAAACAAAATCTGGAGTCGGCCATGAATAGTAACCGACTCGTCCGAACCCAACCAAACATCGAATTTATGAATTACATAAACCACATAACATTTAGCCTTTACAAACCAAAAATGACATTTAAAAGTGATACAAAAGTCACTACATATATGGTTTGCCAAAACAAAAGTGAAAACGGCCCTAATGACACATTTAGGGTCCCATTTTATATACAATACAAAAGAGTCATTCATCTAGTTCATTCGGCAACCATTTATCAAAATTCATTCCAAAAGAGTCATATTCCTGTAAGGAAAACAAAAGGAACGGGGTGAGCTAATTGCCCAGTGAGAATACAACTCAAGCAACCAAATTCATGGATACATGAAGTTTAACAGTCCAATTTACCAAAATAAATAAAGCCACACATTAATAATGAGGAAAAAAAGGATACGGGTGGCTCTCAAGAGCCCTTTTCCTCGTTTGAATTCTTGATCAGGTCTCATTGACTCTCCGTCAATGTCTGAAAGGTAACCAACCGTAGACTCCTCTTAACTTCCATTCCCTTCCTCCTAACATTCCTCAACCGGGCCCGAAATCCAAACACTTGCATTGTGGTATTACTCGAGTAAACCGGAATCAAGAGTCTCTCATACTACAAGATTCCCTATGATGTTGCCCCAAGGCACATTAATTGGCACGACCAAGCCCTCGCCGGCTCGATTCAATCAATAACCAATGGGGTTGAGCTCATGGATAATATTTGAAGTCATGTATTTCATTTCATATAACATTTCATATAACATTTCATATAACTTTCCAATAACATGCGAAACAATAAATGAAAGTGATAAAGTACACTCTCACTTGGATCAATCAACATTCAACATCTCAAGTACAAAGATCAAAGCCATGTAATAGCACATAAGTGAGTAGTACACTCACCAAGCTAGCACAATGCGGTTTCAAACACTTTAGTCAAAAGAACGTTGTGCACCACCGTCACGCCCTAAAACATGCAAACAAATACAATGAGACTCGATAACGAGCCATATAGCCATGCCAATTATAACCCCAATAGGGTTTTATAAACATATGCATAAATGAGCATAATAGCAAACCAGAAATTAGAAAATGGCCTTAGTCTTGGCCCCAAATAGAAAACTATTTTGCCCTTATTATGCGGTAATGGTGTAAAATTCTCTACGGTTATCGGATGGGGGTGTAAGACCCACCGTTTCGAAGCTATGAAACAAGGCTACAACAATGTAGAAGGTCACTCACTCCAGTTCCTAGCTTAACTAGGTCGAAAATGCCAAATACTATACCAGAATTACCAAAACAGGTTTGCAAATCACACAAAACTGTAATTACTATAACTTAGTCTATACAAGTCCAAATGCCGAAATTCCAAAGGCATATGTTAGCTAAGACATCCAGATACATTTCATCAGAAGACACCAACAACTAAATCTAAACCAATTCCAGTCAAAATGGCCAATAACCAGTACAGTTTTCGCATTCTGTCCAAAGCAGAACAGCTACAGTAATTTCGTCATAACGCATTCCACATTAATCCAAATGACCTGAAATTTTACAGGAACCTCAAACACATGAATACCTACAACTTTCATGTTTTGAGCAAATTCAAATTCGGCCTCTAACCTTATGATCCAAAACCGGACAGAATTGGGGATTTAAGAACCCTAACTTTCCATTTTCCATCCAAATCCAAAATTAGTTGCATTTAGCAACAATTCACACCTACAAGAGTCATTATAGTCCATTGCCAATCATCACAAACAACCACACCATCATAATCCAATTAAACCAGAAAAATCATCATAAAATGGAAAACTTCACCAAATCACTTCAAACCAAGATTAAAACCAGAAATTTCAGCACTCTTATCACTAATAAGCACAACATAAGCATCATTAGGTGTAGTAGGGTGTTTCAAGCTTCACCTACCAAGAACCAAGAGAGAGGAAGATGTTGGGCACCTTAATCCTTCAAACAAAGTTCACCAAACAACTTACTAGCTCTAGAAGGAAGAATTTTATGGAGTGAAAACTAAGTTAAACAAGTGGTTTAGTTGATTTGAGCTAGGAGTTTGCTAGAATGTTGAAGAGTTTTGTCTTTCTTCTTGCTTGGAGAGGGCCGGCCATCAAGGGTGCAAAATGGTGAATTTTGTGCAATTTTTGATATTTAATCCCTTGGTCAAAAAAGTCAAGAAAATGAATAGTGTTTCTTAAAACCCATCCAATGAGAAGGTGACACTTGTCACCTTCATAAATGCATTCTTATCTTTCTTTTCTCTCTCACATCAATCATTTCACACACTCTACATATCTCTTAACACCCGATAAATTTTTCACAGTATCCGAAACTTAACCTTATTGGCCGAATTTTTCCGAACTTATCGCACTAGTGGGTCCCACGTCCAATATATATTCTTAATTTTCTAAAAATTCTCCAATACTAGAAAAATCATCTTAAAACTATAATTGCTCATAAAATCCACTAAGAAAATATTTCTAAGCCAGAAAATGCAGAAAACATGCAATTAAGGGGAAATAAACCCTAGGAAAAATATTAGGGTTTTACGGGTTCTCACAACTATCACCTTCACAAGATCAGATACCATATATATACATCATGCCACCCCTAACCCACAAGAAACCCTAACTCAAAAGTCATCCATCTAATCATCAAAATCACTTGAAACAAGCATCACAAACACAATTCTAAACTTAATGCCCAACTTAATCATGAGTAATGGAGAAAGAAAGGGTGATCAGCCATTATTCTTCAAGACAAGAGCTTGAAAGAGTGATCCTCCACTTTTCCTTGAAATTTTTGGTTCCTTAGGCTCCCCATGCTTCCAACTAGTGATCAATCGGTTTAGTTTTTTCTTGGTTGCACTCAAGAGGTTGGATTCAAGATAGAAGATTGAACTTTCTTCACTCTCTTGCTCCTCCTAGCTCTCAGCCAAAACAGGAAGAAAAATGAGGAAAGATGAACTCAAATGGAAGATAAGAAGGTGAGACTTGGCTTGGTCAAAAAACCATAGGTGGTTGACACTTGTCACCACCAAAGCCTTCCAAGTTTCTCTCTCTTTTCCTTGCATTTTGGCCACATATTTCGGTCACATGGCTGAGGATGAGGGGGGTGTATTTTGCAAAAATATCAAGGGTATGTGGTGGTAGTGAAGTGGTGGTCAAGTAGTGTATACTAGGATTTTTAACTTCTAATCACTAACTTATTATTATCACTTCTAATCATATAATATTTCCTCATCCAAAAGTCACTCTTACCTACCAAATTTGATCCTCACTCTGTACCAAATAGTCAAACTACGGAAAAACGTGAAAACCCTAATTCGCTCTAACTTGAAAACGGACAACGAAAACCCTTACTTCTATATTCATTTACACTTATTTTGGTGTGATTGGGTAGTAGGGCTATTATAAAATCATAAGTTCCAAATAAAAGGGGATTTTTAAGAAAACGTGAGGGGTTTTACAATTCCATAAATTGAATTTAGGGTTTCAGTTAAAATATGAGAAATTTGAGAAAACGATCAGTCACAAGTGAAACTAGGGTTTTGATTAGACGTTTAGGGTTTCTAGTCTTTTAAAATAAAACAAGATTTTAAATCAAACCCAAAGAAATAGCTTTAGTTCCTTCTTTAAAACAAAATAATGTTTTAAAAATAAAAATAAACTAAAGAAACCGTAATATCCTCTTTGAGACTAAACAAAAGATGATCCTAAAAGTTGGGGTATCATAGAAGAGAGTGAGGAGAGTTCTTCAAATTTTAACCTTGAATCCAACTTTTTGAGTGCAACCAAGAAAAAACTAAACCGATTAATCACTAGTTTGGAAGCTTGGGAAGCTTAAGGAACCAAAGATTTCAAGGAGAGGTGAAGGATCATCCTTGCAAGCTTGTGTCTTGAGGTATAATGGCTGATCAACCATTCTTTCTCCATTAATCATGATTAAGTTGGGTATTAATGTTAGAATTGTGCTTGTGATGCTTGTTTCAAATGGTGTTGATGGTTAGATGGATGACTTTTGAGTTAGGGTTTCTTGTGGGTTAGGTGTTATATGATGTATATATATGGTATATGATCTTGTAAAGGAGAAAGTAGTGGTAGTTTAAGGTAAAAATGAGAAGTATAGCTTGAATATAGCAAAATTCCAGATTTCTGGAAAATTTGGCTTCAGTTCTGCCTGATTCTATTTCATCATGTTAGAGGCTGAATCAGGCTTGGCACAAAACATGAAAGTTGTAGATAATGATATTTTATGGTTACCTACAAAATTTCAGTTCAGTTAGAGCAAAGTAGCCTGTGAAAAGATGAAAATACCCTGACTGCCATAAGAGTAAAGTCAGTGGATAGCTTTGACAGTACACTAAGTTGGTTGCGTTTGTTCACCTTGATACGTACTGAACTAGCTTTTAGTCAAAACATGAAAGTTTTAGTACTATGTCTTAGCTTTCTAACACCTCTAAGAACGTCTTAAACGGATTTTGGTAGCTTGAGATATGGCCATTTGAAGGTAGTACGGTTAACTGGCCGGTAAGTTGGAACTTGGTTCTGTGAATTGGGAATTTGACTGGGTTACACTGGAATTTGGACAAGTGGTCTTCTTCAAAATTGTATCCCTTTGTCTTAGCTTCGGAACGGTATAATTTACACCCCAATCTGATAAGCGTAGCTTTGGTTGTGTCCATTACGCAAAAACACGTCAAATCTGTCTTTTGCTAAACCTCATTTCCGTACATGTCGTTAGTTTGATTTTGTACTTATATTACCTTGAGCCTATTGAACAGCTAGTGAAATGAGATTATTTTGTGTGTAACTTTGGGTTTGATTGAGGAAAAGAATGAAACCATAAATGGCTGGAAAATAGGAAAATACAAAGGACGTGCTGCCCAAATTTACGTTCAAGGGCTAGGTAGACATACTTGCAACTTTTTTTTTTTTTTTTTGGCAAACCCCGTGACCGGGGATGGGATGCCAGCCCCAAATATTATTGCCAATCAAGAGACCACATCAAACCTCAAAGTCAAAAAACACCAGAAAGGGGTGTCACCACCCCAAAAAATCAAAGCCTACGCGGGACACATAGAACCTAAGAACCTAACCCTCCTTATCAAACCATCGAACACCTGGCACCCCCCGTGCGTCTAGCACGATAGTGGCCCGAACAATAGCCGGCACTTGGTGAATATGATCATAAATGCAAATGCCACTTGCCCCAACAGCTGCTAATCTATCCGCCGAGGAGTTAGCCTCACGGAAAATATGTGAAACTGTGGCCGAGAAACCCTCCAGGAGACTCCTAATTTTCCGCAAGATATTACATAATGGCCACTTAGCAATTGCCCCCGAGACTACCAATTGCACCAACGCCTTGGAATCGACTTCTACCACCGAGGGACGCAAACCCCTCTGCAAACACAAGTTGAGACCAAAAAGCAACGCCAAGCTTTCCGCTGACAACACATCCTGCTCCCCGAATTCCTTATAAAACGCAAAAATCAATTTCCCTTGACTATCCCGCAGCAACCCACCACCTGAGGCCCTACCCTGGTTCACACTAGCGTCCGAGTTGAGTTTAAGCACCCCAGGAAGCGGTTTCACCCAGGCAATCGCTCGAGGGGTCCTCCTTCGAGGCGGGGCTTGAACACTACGAAACAAATCACAATCAGCATCTCCCGTGAAATGCGACCGATGAAGCCTATTCGCCCTTCCTAGCTGTTCCAAAAAAACGTCCACCTCGTGGATGATCTTAATGCTTCCCCACCGCACGCCATGGTAGCGCTCCTGATTCCTTGCTAACCAGAGAAACCAGCACACAACCACTGGCATAAACGCCCGAATATGATTTTTTGAAGATGACGGAGAAGAGAGATACCAAGCAACAAAAACCGATGCCATACTCCAGCAATTCTGCAGCTGAAAACCAAAACGGCCAGACACCCTCCGCCACACTTCCGATGTGACCGGACCCGTGAGGAAAACATGCAGCAGCGCCTCCTCTTCCAGATAACAACACCCACATCTAGAGGGTAAGGCCAGCCCCCGCGATCGCAACGCCGCATCCAGAGGAAGGGCATTACGCACCACTCGCCAAGCCAAAAAGGACATTTTTACTGGTAGAACCGAAGGCCATAATAATGAATCAACCAAGGAATGATGCCGCCTTCCCCGAAGCACCTCCCACGCCGACTTGACCGAAAAGCACCCCGACGGTGAAGGCAACCAGACCATTCTATCTTTCTGAGCTAAGTCAAAGGGTATATCTATAATTGCACGAACAACAAACTCCGGAACCCACCGAGCAAGACGCCGTTCATCCCATCCCCCCAAAGTAAGAAACTCCGAGACAAGAAAATGAGGCCTCTCCAAACTAACCACAACCTGCTGTAAGGGCTCATGAAACACCCACCTGTCCTTCCAAAAATCCACCAAACCTTCCCCTAAGCTCCATCTAATGTGCGGCTCAACCACAGGACCAATCGCCTCAAGACGCCGCCACGTAGCTGTAGCCCGCATTGCCGACACTTCCGACGGATGACTCCCTTTGACGTACTTGGCCTGCATGAAAGTAGCCCAGATGGAATCTCCAAGCCTAAACCGCCACCATAATTTTGCTGAGAACGCCCGTGCCATGTCCTTGAAGGATCTAAACTCAAGACCCCCTTCGTCATAGGGAAAACATAACTTATCCCAGGACGACCAATGAATGCGCCTCTCCCCTTGATGATCCCAAAGAAAGGAATTACAGATCCTGCCTAACCGAGAGAGAACCGCCTTGGGAGGATCCAACACCTGAAGTAGATACATAGGCAATGACGCAAGGACATGCCGTGCTAAGACGAGTTTACCCCCAAAGGATAGCAACTTAGAACTCCAGTGCCCCAGGCGGGCCCGCATTTTGGACACAATATCATCAAACAAGACACTCCGCTGCCGGCCTTTATGAATTGGTGCCCCCAAATAGGTGAATGGAAACGACTGACGGTGAAAACCCAAAATGCTATGCACCACCTCCTCCTGCTGTGAAGTAGCCCCTGACGGCAAGAAAAAGGAGCTCTTACTGCAATTTACCCTTTGACCAGAGGCCTCCTGGTATGCCGTAAGAAACTCCTTGATTGCAGACAGGCACTCCTCCGAGCATCTTGTAAAAATTAGCATGTCATCCGCAAAAGTGAGGTAAGGCACCGGAGTCCCTGACGAAACAAACAACCTGCCCGGCTGATTAGCCAGAAGATGATGCACCCCTCGGCCTAGAAACTCGGCAATTAAAACAAAAAGGGCAGGCGACACCGGGTCACCCTGCCGAAGCCCCCTTGAGGACTTAAAAAAACCCGCAGCCTCCCCATTGACCAAAACTGAGAACCAATTGTTAGACACCAGACGAAAAATGATGTCTACCACCTGTTCCTCAAAACCAAACTTCCGCAGCATAAACAAAAGAAAAGACCACTCGACCCTGTCATACGCCTTTTCCATATCCAACTTCAACATGAGATTCGGGTGCCTCAATCGCCGATCTAAATCAGCCACCAACTCCTGCGTGAGAAGAATGTTGTCCGTGATTCCACGGCCTGGTACAAAGCCAGTCTGCCAGGGGTCCACTAAGGCAGGAAGAACCCTACCCAACCGATCAGAAACGATCTTAGAAATAATCTTTGAGCAGACGTTGCACAAACTGATTGGTCTAAAGTCCTTCCATTGCGAGGCGCCCGTAACCTTAGGAAGGAGAAGAATAGAAGTGCTAGTAAAACTCCTAGGTAAACGCAAACCCTGGAAGAAAGCCTGTACTGCGTCCAACAAATCAGACTTAATGATATCCCAACAAGCCTGGTAAAATCCAGCGCCAAACCCATCAGGGCCCGGAGCACTATCTGCCTGTAACGCAAAAACCACCCCCTTCAATTCTTCCACGTCCGGTGGCGCACTTAACATGGCATTGTCCGCAGCAGCCAGATGTGGGAGCGTAAAAGGAAACCCCGGAGCTTGCCATCCATGTTGTTCGGAGGCTAGCAAAGAGGCAAAGAAATCCACTGCTGAACGCTTGATGTCCTGGATATCCTCCACCCATGTTCCCGACTGATCTTTAATGCGAGCCACAAAATTAACATTACGACGCTGACGGCATCGCGAATGGAAAAATGCCGTATTAGCATCCCCCACCTGCAACCAACGGATGCCAGCCTTCTGTCTCCAATACTCACACTCCCATGCCAGGCTCCTCGCATGAATCGCCTTGGCCTCCTCTAGCGCTGATATGGAACCCGAGTCCCTCTGGATGTCATATTGCGCCTCCCGTTGTTTCAGATCAACCTCAGCCTCTCTGACCCTGTTAAAAATATTGCCAAACACCTGGACATTCCATCCCCGCAGGCAACCCTTAACTGCCCGCAGTTTTTGAACAAATTTCGTCATACCGTCGCCCTTCACGGGCATCGCCCAACCCTGCTGAACCACTTCCAAGAAACCGGAGTGCCTCCGCCAGACATTCAGAAATTTAAATGGCCGTTTGATAGAACCCCCATTCTGGCAACTGATCAACAGTGGAGCATGATCCGAGCGACCTCTGCACAAGTGTGAGACATGAGAGAACTCATACCCACCAGCCCAATCCTGATTCATTAAGGCCCTATCCAAGCGCTGCCACACCCTACCATTCGTCCATGTGAATACACTACCATCGAAAGGCACCTCCGTCAAACCACAATTGCCAATTGAATCATTAAATTCTTCCATGTTTCTTTCATTGGCCGGAGAACCTCCTGCGCGCTCCTCCATACTGGATATGACATTGAAGTCCCCTGCCAGTAACCAGGGCCCAACAACTTCACCTGCCAAAGCACCCATTGTTGCCCACAGATCTCTCCGCCCCACCCTAGTACACCGAGCATATACTGCCGAGAACTGAATAGAGCACCCCGAGGAGAAGGTAACGTGCATATGAAGGAGTTGCTCTGCCAGCTCCTTGAAATTCAACGTCATGTCATTGTACCAAAAAACCCACACCTTATTATTCAATGCTCCCAGAGAACAATCAAACCCAAGTAACCGTCGGACCACCTCAAGTTGCGGAGTATCCGACAAAGGTTCCAACAACACCAGCAACCTTATCTTATTAGTTTTACAAATCTTATGTAAATATCTAAGTGAATCCTTGCGGGAAGCCCCACGAATATTCCAAACCACAGACTTAAAGGGACTTAACATGAGACCGTAAAGAATAAGGATTCTGCGATTGGAGATTTACCTGATTAAGATTTGCCTTAACAGACCGTCCCCCTTTCCTCAAAGCTGCTGGCTGGCCATACTCCGCAACCTCCTGCTGCTTCACTTTCTCCACCCCATCCTGCTCTTGGCCCTCACCTGACTCCCCGACCTGACGATGAAGCAACTGCCTGTGAAACTGGTTTAACTGCTCCCTCGACACCAGTTCCCCTGGTTTGTCCCCATCCGAGCAAAGACGCCTATGCCTCTGACTGGGTGTCCGCACATGACTCGCCGACCTGGATGGGTCACGCTCAAAATCCCGCACCTCCATATCCGACAGTGAGTGCAGCACCGCGAAGGAATTAGAGGACACCACAACCACCTCTTCATTCTGCTCATTCTGCCTACACTCCTTCCCCTCCCCCCCACAATCCTTCCCCTCTTCCTTGCCATGTTCCACCCCGAGTGGACCCCTTTCTGACGCATCAGCAAACGCCTGTGCGGCTACCGCAGTCCCAGCAGTCGCCACACTCCCAAGCGCAACATCTGTCACGGACATACCAATGTCAGCCTGTGGAGACCCCTTGACGTCCCCCATGTCCGAGCACGCAGCCTCCTCTGGTGCAATAGAGACGTCAATACCCCCTTCACTGGCCTGGCCAGGAACCAAAACCCCAACAGTGAGCTGGGGCGACGCCAACTGAGTAACCAAAGCCTCCGGCAGCGTCCCTGGTCGACTCTTAGGCCGATAAACCTCCATTGCCTTCCCTGCCTTCATGACCAAATTTTTGGATGGTTTGAGATCCGGATTCTTCCTATAACAGTCCCCTTCTGTATGACCAAATCGGGTACAAAACCCACAAAACTGCGGCCAGCTTTCGTACTCCACTTCCTGCCAGAAACCCTCCTGGTCCTCCCCAATCCAGATACGGTTTGGAGGTTGCTTGGATACATCCATCTCAACCAGTACTCTTGCTACCGACGGCCGTCGGAGCGCTAATGTCGCTGAGTCGATCTTCAGACACCTCCCCAGCAAACCCGCTAACTTGGTAATATAAACGGCATTGAACAAAGGCAGTGGGAGCGCAGGCAACGACACCCACACCGGCGCATAAGTCGAATCTTGATTGGCATACTTGCAACTTGAGTAAGGGTTAAGAGTGATTACTGCTTGAACCATCTAGGATATTTGTGTCTTCTTTTACCGAGGTATATATGTAAGGACTTGACCGAATTTGTACCCTTGAGAAATAAAATAATGACTGCTTGAAGTACGTTTTCCTTGTACTTTCGAATCAAATGGCATTTCCAAATATAAATGTTATAAAGTTATATAGTTTGAAAAGCGAGCAAGTGTTTCACGAATATTCTCCAAGTGAATTTCCATTTCTTGATTCTTATTGAACGAAACGTTTAAGTTTCGAACCTTAGTCGATTTTCAAAGTTCTTAAACTAAGTTTTATCGTAACTTTGGACTCCAAACCCGGAGTACAACCTAAAAGTGACCAGTAAAGGCACTATATCTTTTGGTGAGTGCTTCCAAATACCTGATTGAACTGGATACTTGTTTTCAATACTTGATCAATGTGATTTAATGATATGTAATTTGTTGATCAGGCAAGAGTGTACTTTATCGCACTTGCCCTAATATGATATATACTTGTTTATTATTGTAATTGATTTGATATACTTGTACTTGAGTTGTAAGTGCGGAGCGGCAGTATGTACCACACTCAATCCGAGTGGGAGGTGCCTCTCATTCCCGTCTCCGTACTTTTATTTTAATTCAGTCGATTGGAGTGTTATCTCATCGACTTTTGGGGACCCCAAACCCTACTGGCTAGTTAATCGAGTCAAGCCGGTAAGGGTTTGGTCGATTAGATAACGAACCATGGGTAATTAGTGATGTCGAGTGGAGTGTTATCTCCTCGACTAATCGGTATACTCGAGTATTACCACCTTGTTTATTGAGGATTTTGGGCCCAATAGGAGGTGTGAAAGGTGGACGGAGAGTAGTGTAAGTGGTGCTCTACTGGATTGGTTACTTACTTGAAGGTTGACGGAGTGTCAACTATTACTTGATCAAGCTCTGGTGATGCGATGGGAATTTGGCTCCTGAGAGTCATCCGTATCCTTATACTTTGGAATGATTATTGTTTATTGGATTACACTTTGGAGTATTTTGGTGTGTAGAAGCTTTGTATCTGGATTTGAGTATCAATGTATATATTAAGTGGATGTGTTATTCATTTTCTATGGATGTACGTTCTTAGTTTTTTTTTCTTCAGATACGAGTGAGTGAGTTCTGGCGAGAGTTGGGCAGGCAGTCTGCTAAACCCTGAGGTACGCCCTAGGGGGAGTTGGGGCCATCACAGTTATGGCCAAATATGTGAATTTGTGGCATATATTCTATGTTGATTTTGCCTTTTGTCAAATTGAATGTTCTGGTTGATTTTGCCTTTTGTCAAATTGAATGTTCTACTATAATTGTTGAAAATGCCAAGGCAATACTATATTTGTAATGGCCAATTTCAACTCTTTAAGACAAAACTCAGTGATAACCTTCAAAGTTGTCACTATCATGCATATTTAATTTTTTGCTATAATTGTCAGAAATGCCGTGACAATGCTATATTTGTAATGAACAATTGCAGATCTTCCAAACAAAGTTGTAAGTTCATTAAGTGACGACTATTCTTGTCACTGAATACTGGGAATGATAGTGACAAGTTCAAGTCATCACTGTAGAGTTCAAATTTGTGACGACTTTTGATACATTTTATGACAAAAAAAATATGTGAAACAATGACAAGAAAATTCGTCACAGAATGACAGCCGTTAGTGACGACTTAGTCCTCGTCATTAAATAACAAGATTTAGTGATGACTTTAAAAGAGTTGTCACACGTACCCATTGGTGACATATAATTAGTGACAACCATGAGACAATGAAAAAAGTTGTCACTATAGTCATATAATGATGACTTTTTGATTTTTAGTGATGACTTTTTATTGTCACAAAAGGCGAAATTTCTTGTAGTGAAGCCATATTCTGAATTACTGTATGCCTGGGACTATAAGTCCAACCCAGGGCTAGTTGGTCGAATCGAGCCGGCAAGGGCTTGGTCGAGGAGATCGACGAACATTGGGTACTTCTTTTACGTTCGGGCCCGGTTAGGGATATGTTTGGTGGACTAAAATTGGGGTAAAGTAGAGATCTATGGACATTATACTTTCGTGGTTGATAGAGAGTCAACGGACCTTGATCAAGTTACTGTGGAACTTGCTCCTGAGAGCTACCTATATCCTTGGCCATAAATGTATTCTTTACTGTACACTTTTACATGATCTATCTAGCTACTTGCTTAACTATATGCTAAGTTATGATCTATTTGAATTTGACTTGTTTCTTGATGTCAAGGTATGCTATCTTGTCTCTTATTTTACCTGCTTGGTTACTTGGAACGTCACTGGGCTTTTAACTCATTCCATGCTATTTGTTTTCCTTACAGGGATGAGAACATGAGAGGTTGATTGAGGAAAGCCTCGATTTCTTCTAAGTTTGTTAGTTGCTCGAGTGAGTACTTCATATATGTCTAGCCAATACTTTATAGATTTCTTCTAAGGCCTTGACAGCTTGTTTGTTGATTTTCTTGCAAGTTTGACTCATTGGTTGTATTGTAGATTGTGTGGATAGTGGATGTCCATGAGTGTATTTATCTTGAAGGTTGTATTTAATGTCGCTTTTATTATTGAGATTTTATTTGAAATTTCATGATATGTGACTGAGCCCTTGTGACGGCCCCACCTCCTCCTAGGGCGTACTCTAGGGTTTAGTGAACCGCCTGCCCAACTCTCGCCAGGACTTAATCACGCTTAACTCGAGAAAAAACTTACAATCATATAAAGGAAATAAAACAACGATTTCAAACTTAGCATATACATTAATACTCAAATCCAACTACAAGTCTCATACATGCCCAAATACATTAAAATGTTATAGTCCAAGTACAATCAACCCCTAGTCGGGTGCTAGCGTGAGAACAATTGCAAATTCCAAAACAAACTAGACCACACTAGTTTGTACAAGTCTCACGCCTCACTCGTACCCTTGTAAGGAAAACAAATGGCGTAGAGTGAGCTACAAGTCCAATGAGGTTCCAAATAGCAAGTTGACCATTATTTAAAAGTACAAGTATCACGTAGCAAATTAATGAGTATGAAAAGTTCATAAAAGTGAGCAATAACACTTCAAGTAGCAAATCTCAAAATGAGCTAGTGTAAAGTGCTTTTGTTTTTTAAAAAAAAAACAATAATCCAATAAGCAATAATCATTTCAAAATATAAGGATGCGGATGGTTCTCAGGAGCCAAGTTCCCATTGCTTCACCAGAGCTTGATCAAATATTAGTTGACACTCCATCAACTTTCAAGTAAAGTAACCAATCCAGTAGTACTTCGCTTAACTCCAATCCGTCCACCATTCTACCCCCTTATTGGGTCTGAACACCAACTAAACACTGGTGGTAATACTCGAGTATACCGATTAGTCAAGGAGATAACACTCCACTCGACAACACTAGATACCCATAGTTCGTTATCTAATAGACCAAACCCTTACCGGCTCGACTCGATTAACTAGCCAATGGGGTTTGGGTCCCTAAAAAGTCGATGAGATTACACTCTAATCGACTGAATCAAGATAAAAGTACGCAGACGGGAAGGAGAGGTACTTCCCACTCGGATTGAATGTGGTACATGCAGCTGCTCAGCACTTATAAGTCAAGTACAAGTATATCATGTGAGGACTCGAAAATTTCTGTTTATTTATCGAATATTACAAGTTTACTTAAATAATTAGTTACTCATTTTCTCCGAATTATTTATTTCGACCATTTAAAATCCATTTATATGGAGCAACGCCCCTTTTATATTTTAAAGTGTTTTGTTGAAAAATTCACTTTTTGAAAATTCATTTAGTTTGGAACAACGAGTGCACGTCTTTCGAGGCTATACTTGAATCGGGAGTGTATTAATATTGGAGAGTTAAGAATGATCAATGGTAGATTAAGAAAGGTTAATTGAGGAATCAGTACTCCACTCATGTGAGGACTCGCAAAAATTTACCTATTTTAAACTCCTATTACTAGCTCATTTAATTATTTATTTGGCAAATTGCTCCGATTATTATTTTATAACCTTTTTAGACCTAATTAAAGGGATCTATAGTTTAGTTATATTTTTAAAGTGACTCGTTTCAAAATTTAATTTCTGAAGGCTCGTTAAGTGAAATAGTGAATACGCGATTTGGAGTAAATGATTGAATCGAGAATACAATGAGGTTGGAAAATTGGAGACATGAATATTAGTCCTAAAATAAGTATTTTCATGTTTAAGTGCTCAAGTATTAGTTAGTGATACAATCGTTATAAGAATTTCTTGAAATCTTAGCGTTATCGCGCAAAATCGGTAATATGTGTTTTCGCGTGCGCGATAAATTGAAGAACTTTAGACCATTATTTTGGGACTACTAAGAGTAAATAATGATGATATGAATGTGAGTGCATTAGAGGTTTAGTGCACTAGTGCAACAAACTTAAGAGAAATCGAGCACAAAACGCGCGCGTACACGCACTATTCCTAGTTGACTTTTGAAGTAAACTTTGGCCACAAAATTTAAAGCTTCCCATGGAAGCTTACCATCAGCTTTAGTTCCTCTTTGCTTCTCCTAATAGCCGAACAACCAAGAGGAAAAAACAGCTCCAATTCCCTCTTCATTTCTTGCACCAAATCTCAACCATTTCACACCAAAATTGAACACCACTTAGCTTAATACTTGGAGAGTTCATCTAGCTAAGAAAAGAGCTGCTTTCCACGGTTTTCTTGGACATTCAAAGGACCAAAAATTCTGATCTTGCACACCAAGTGAAGTAGGTAACGATCTAACCTTCAAATCTTGCTTCATGGAAGTAGTAATGCACATTTAAGCCCTTGCATGTTTATGGGTAGCTTGTTTATGATGGAAAATTGGTTGTGTGGGCTCTATGAACTCCCACCTTGGAGATATGGACTGATTTGTGATGTTTTGATGGTAATAATGTTTATTTAGTGCTTAAACTAGTGGATTAAGGTTGGATTGTTAATAGAAACTCAAGGATGGTGCATTGACAAAATATGACCGTTTTGCCCCTGCTTTGTTCGAGCACTTTGGTGCAAAATTTTGAGGATCTAATGGCTTTTTTATGTTGTTTATATGTTATATTGATTGTGTAAAAAGTTTCATGAAAAAATAACAGGATTTGGTTGGTTAAATGAAGTGGTTTCCAATGTTTAGAAAACTGGAAAATGATTCCCGTCACTGCCCAGGCGGTCACCTTGTTTCGGCTATAACTAATCGCTCCGATGTCGGAATCGAGTGCCGTTTGCGGCACTGGAAACTAAACCTTCCCAGATTTTATTTGGTATAAAATTCACATTCTGGTTCCATGTGTGTGAGCCGAACCAACCATTTAAAGTCGGCTGTCCTGTTTCTCTGTTTTCCTGGAACGAAATGCTGAGGCTGCAACTTGTGGCTCGAATTCGAGCTAGTTGTGTGCCGAATTTCAAAATTATTTCTTCTGTGAAATTATAGATCTATGAATTTAATTTCCAGAGCTATAAACCAAGCTCAATTCTGAGTTAATTTGAGTGATTTTTGATTAAAATACGGAACCTGCCCTGCTCTTGAAAACCCTCACTTTTGGACAGATTTGATGCAAGGCTTGGTATAGACTTGCTAATTGAATTTCTTGGTGTTAAACACCTACCAAATGTACCATGAATGTTCCTTAGGCTTTTCCTACATTAATGAGCCATGTTTGAGGAATTTTTCCTTGACCAAATGTTTGAAATGGAAAACAAAAGGTTCAAGGCAGTTTTGTCTTAGTATTTTCGAAACTTTGGTTGTTTGATTGACTACCCTCCCGAAGGTATTTTTCCATGAAATTTGATAGAGGGATACTATTTATATAGGAGTATTATACTGCCAAATTTTGTACCAATCCAAGTCCATTTCGATACCTAACTAAAGTCCCAAAGTTGGAAGCTCAAATCTGGAAATTTGTTCACCAGTTTTGAATTTTCCCTAACTTTGAGCCACCGTATCTCGGTGCTCGAAACTCTGATCCTTGATATGAATTTTATGTTATAAACCTTACTTGCAACTCTAATTGAGTTACAAATTTCAGAGGCTAGCTCACAACGTGTGAATTTTGCCGAATTTCCAAAGTTAGCGAAAAACCAACCCCGGCAATTCTGAGTGTTCTGGAACAGCAACTTTAAGCCCATTTTTGAATACCTTCCACTTAAATTCATGGAAAAGTGTCTTCTAAGAACTTTTAGTAATTTCAAAGAGGTTCCCAACGGTACCAAGTTTTCTAATTTTTGACATGTAGAATGTGAGATACGATTTTTCAAAATATCGTATCAAAACTGAAAATTTTCCGAATTCCAAAGGAAGGGAGTTTTCATGCACTCCTTATTCCTTCGATATTAATTGAACGTGTTATACTTGATTTTTCAAAATAAAAACTCGATCGCTCTTGTACTTTAAGAAACTCTAATTGAACCTTGATTTACGAGTAATTGAGGTTCGATTTCATGAAATTTTCTTAGATTGTACTAGTGTACAATCTTCCTTGATAATTGGGATATATGAGTGATGCTTCACTATTATTTGCTCAGGCGCACACGAGGACCCTCAAGAGGATCCCACGGTGGACGCTTAAACTTCGAGTGCCCTTTTCTTCTCATTTTACTTGGTGAGTGTCAAGTGTGTGTTACTTGAACTCCTGTGAATTCGATACGTGATTACTTGTTATTGATATTTGAGATTTTGGAAAATAGAGTTGAGTGTATACTTTATCGCACTCGTTCTCATTCGAAATGATTTAACTCATGCTCAAATTGCTTGAATATATCGATGGATACATCGATTGCTTGTACATATCAATGCTTGATACATGACATGGTATGCTATGGCTGCATACGTCGTTGGAGTGAATATCCTCGACACACAATTGCACATGGGGACACCCACATCTCATTGGCCGACCTTGGACTCGAGCTGGCATGGGCTTGGTCGGGAACCTTGGCGAGCCATGAGATATATAAGCTTGACCTAATGAGAGGTCGTCCCAGTATCAGCCCGTCTGATCTCTCACGTCCCTTACTATCCAAACTAGATGTCCATTGACCTTTTGTGCTCATTCTAGTCAGACAAAACTTGTTCATGTTTCCAAAATACAAGTCTCAAGTACCTAGTAGCTTGCATCGCCTCAATTCTGGAGTATTCGAGCACAAGAATCCGAAATAAGATAGTTCACATCTCGAGCTGGCCAGTCCCAAGAGTAAACCATCTACAAATCGAACTTCCTACCCGACATACCTATCTATGGTCCTTAGATATCATGAGAAAGATTGAAGACCTATAACACTTCAGGGTTCATAGCTTATGCTCGAACGAGCACTTAATCCTTCATACCCATTCACCACTCAGCCCAAGCACACTCCGCGCGAAGACCACGCAAAGCAGGCTCTGGGTTTTATCCCTCAATTGCTTAACTTTCAAATCAAATCGAATCCCACAGTCCGGCATCCTAAACTTCAAGCCTAGGATACACTACAGGAATCTGAAGCCTAAGCTCTGATACCAACTGTGACAGTTCTCAGGGTCACATCACGGGGTACCTATCAGCTTGCCACCCGCACGCGGGCATCCCCTACGGAGAGTTTCGCTTCGTGACTCTTCACGAACGAGAGGCTCGGGGCTTTTCCAGTAAAAGGACGTAGAGTCCCAACCGTCGGCATATGGCTCTGATACCAACTGTGACAGCCCCACCTCTCCCTAAGGCGAACCAGAGGGTTCGGCGGGCCGCCTGCCCAGCTCTCGCCGGGACTCAGTTGATCACTTCAAGCAACTACCGGAATAACCATAAGAATAACATAATAACGATCCAAAACCTAAACAAAACTTATCTACATTACTATCTCAAGAGGAAGTACAACCGTCGAATATACACAGGTTCCCAATTCACCATACAACCAACCCGTGCCAAGCACTAGGATGAGAACCATTACAAAAATAAAAAACTAGACCAAGCTAGTATGCCAAGATCCCGTCCTTGCGCGTCTTCCCCTGCTAAGGAAAACAAAACTAAAGGGGTAAGCTATATGCTTAGTAAGTAAACAGGGGCAAAAGCGTAAATTTCACGTAACAACAGTGACATAGTAAGAGTAAAGCAAAAGCAGAAAAATAACATCACATAATAAGGATACAGGTGGCTCCAAAGCCAATTCATATGCCATGCGTGATCTCCTATCGACACTCCGTCGACCACACTTAATGGTCCGTAGAACTTCACTTGTACACCCACCGACACCTTATCACCCTCACTGGCCAGTCACCTCACAAACTTGCCCGGGCGAACGAAATCACAAACTTGAGCTTGAGTCACAAGCTCGGGTCACAAACTTGGTCCACATACTCGGTGAACCGGATTCACAAACTTGGTGACCTCCAACCAGGTTGGACTGACTTCGACCAAGCCCTAACCGGCTCGAATAGTCCATCTAGGTCAAGAGCTCGCCCCAAACTCACAAACTTCACAAAATTATTCAAAATCACCCCGAGCCACAAGCTCAAGGGTTTTAGTTCCAAAATGATTCACATACATATGTCATGTACAAATATGAGCGTAAATTCGGGTTTAGAGCGAGTGCGATAAAGCACACCCTCGCCTAAGTACCCTCTTCATACATGTCGAAACACATAAGCAACTAACACATAAAAGCGGCCTGAATACTTACACAACGAACAAAAGGGCAAAATACGAAATTCGTGCCGCGAGGAGTAGCTAGTAGGCCCCACCGGCTCCACCTAGCTCACCAACGTCTGAAATAGAAGATTGTGTCACAATATATCACAAACGGCTACTAACATAGTTAAAACAAGCAAAACGGCAAAATCGGCACACGCAAGTGCGGAAACGGCAAAAAGGGGCACGCGCGCGCGCGGACGGCAAACGGGACGGCCAAATCTGCCATCTCAAACTGTTTTGGTCAAAAGTTAGGCTAGGAGTGTCGGATCAAGGTGGGTGAGACACCGTTTCGAAGCTAAGAGGAAGAGCTACAACTTTAATTTAGACATCTCAACCCAGATCTCAATCGGTATAGGTCAAAAATGCACAAAATAGTGCCAGCTGTTTCATTACGGGTTACCAAACAGGCCCTGTTTCCAAGGCCGTAACTCACGGTTCAGAAATCAAAATCAAGAAATTCCAGAGGCGTTAGAAAGCTGAGACATAAGGGTAAAACTTTGATGTTTTGGCCAAGACCTGAATCCACTCAAAACAGAACGAAAATCGAGTGCCAAAGTACCCGTCAAAACTGTCCAGATACAAGGCAGTTCTGACGATCGCTTTTATTTCGGTCATAACAGGAGCTACGGAACTTGGATTTTGACGTACTTTATACCGTTTCGAAGCTGAGAGCAAGATCTAAATTTCATATGAAGGGATCAGCACCCAGTTCGTACATGATCAACACGGAAAAACCCACGATCAGAAACTAAAATTCAAAACGTACACAAACTAATGTCTAAAACAGGCCTGAGGGTTTGGTCCATAACTCAGGATACTCTAATCCGTTTGACCTGAGATTTTACAGGTAGATTCAGGACTTCAGAGGCTACAATGTTGAAGAAGGCCACTCAACCCAATTTCGAGTGTAATTACGTCAAAAATGTAACATATTATACCAGAATCTCATAATAGGTTCACAAACCGTATTCTAGTGCAAACATCATAAAACAGCCTATATATGTCCAAATCCAGAAATTCCAAAGCCACATGAAAGCTTAGAAACAGGGCTACATTTCATCAGAAGACATCAATAACCAGTTCGGAAGCATTCCTAACCAAAATCACTAATTACAGGTGCAGTTCTTACATTCGGATAAAACCAGGACAGCAAGGGTAATTTCGACTTTTCTCACTCTACGCTACTCCGATTGACCTGAAATTTTGCAGGCACCTCTAAACTAAGATTACCTACAACTTTCATGTTTTAAGCCAAGGCCAATTCGGCCTATATCTAGGACCAAAATTTTCGGACAGAATGAAGAACCAAGGAACCCTAATTTTCCAGATTTCTTCCAATACAGAAATTACTTGCAATCTTCCACTTTTTCCACCCTCTAGAATCATTATATACCATTTCCAATCATCATATATAGCCACACCATCATGTTCATATTAAAACAGAAAAAATCTCCAAAAATAATAAAACTTCATCATTTCAACCACAAATCAAGAAATAACCCATAAATTTGCATCTCATACAACCACTAAGCATGATTTAAGCATCAAGTAAGGGAGGAGGGTGGTTCTTCATGACTTACCTTTAAAACAAGAGAGAGAGAGAGCTATAGGTCCTCCTAGCTTTTCCAATCACTCCACCAATCAACTTACTAACACTAATTGAAGAGGTTTTATGGAGTAAGTTCAAGTTTCAATGGTTGGTTTTGATGATTTGGAGCAAAATGGAAGCAAAACTTGAAGAGTTTCTTCCTTTCTTTTTGAGAGAGAGAGCAGGCCAAGCTTGAAGAAAAATGGAAGATATTTGGTAAATTTTTGGTTTTATTTAGTAATTGGTAAAAGGTTGAATAGTGGTCTTATGTAAGAAACAATACTATGGTGACACTTGTCACCTCATTTAATGACTTGCCTAACTTTTTTTCTCTCTCTTCCACCTATCCACTTGATACCTCTAAATATCTCATAACACCCGGTATATTAAACCCAGTATCCGAAACTTAACCTAATCGGCCGAATTTTACCGAACTTTCCGCACTAGTGGGTCCCACATCCGATATACGTTCTTAATTTCTCAAAAACTAACCGATACTAGAAAAATCATCTAAAAACTATATTTACTCAATAAAAATTATCTGGGGGAATTTTCTAATAAAGAAAATGTAGAAAAAAAAATGGGCGATTAAATAGAATAAACCCTAGAAAATAAAAAAAAATTCTTGGGTTCTCGCACTCATTCTTTCGGGGCGTCACAACCTCCCCCACTTAGAACAATTTCGTCCTCGAAATTTCTATGAACGGAATCTATCAAATCTAAAGTAACCAGAAGCCTGTACCTTCCACGTTCTTAAAAGAAACGAGACTCTTCATTCCAGTCCCTTCTCTAGTTGACGGTCCAGGGTCGGTCTGGGTTGGCTGCTGGGTTCCTTTCTTTTCGTGCAATAAACCCGGGCAATTAGCAATTTGATGCTTGGCGCTCCCACAGCGCAAACATCTCCTCCCCTTTCTCCAACAATTCACTTCAATATGATTGGATTTTCTACAATAACCACAAATTGTCACACCACCCGCTCCACGACCCTTCTTAGCAGATGACCTACCTCGCTTACTCGGTTCTAGCCTTTGATTCTCAGGAGATGCGCTCCTTTTCTTTGCATGGAAGGTCTTCACTTGCGGCCTTGAAATTTCTGTCCTTTGAGTTTTCTCTGGAACCCTCATAGAAGTAGTGCTCTGTGCCATTGCTAAGGCCTTCCCGGAAATCCCTTCGTATTTCCTTTTTAGCTCTAAGTTCTTGTGCAAGAGCTCAATTTTCTCTGAATACTCGTGCTTCCATCGCCCTTCCCAGTATGCGACTAGTTTCTTTTGGACTTCTATTTCGTCTCGAAGAACCACAATTTCCTTATACATCTCAACCCAATGTGCCATCTCACAAAATTGCTGGAACTCAGATGGTAGCCTGTCGGGCAAAACAATGGGTCATAATCAATTCTTGGACACAAGTGGCATTCTCGGTCCATGTTTTGTTCAGCTATTGTTTCCTCCCTTTCTTCTCTTAACTCTCGGCCTCGTTTTGTTCCACAGTTATGACCATGTCCGCGACTGTGTCCTCCTTCCACATATATACATATATATATAGTTTTTCCTTCTCTCTCTTTTCTTTCCAAAAAGGTACTTTAATGAATGAATGCAGTAAATTGACTACAATAACAAAATCCAACATACCAATTACACAAATAACATATCGCACATAACACGCCATATCAAAAGACGGACAAGCAAGTATACAAATACATATCAAGTTGGACAGATAACCATGTACACAAACACATATACTAACGTCAGGTGGTCGTAATATACGGGCGAACCAAAAGGAAAAGGTGAAGTCGTCCCAGTATCAGCCCGTCTGATCTCTCACGTCCCTTACTATCCAAACTAGATGTCCATTGACCTTTTGTGCTCATTCTAGTCAGACAAAACCTGTTCATGTTTCCAAAATACAAGTCTCAAGTACCTAGTAGCTTGCATCGCCTCAATTCTGGAGTATTCGAGCACAAGAATCCGAAATAAGATAGTTCACATCTCGAGCTGGCCAGTCCCAAGAGTAAACCATCTACAAATCGAACTTCCTACCCGACATACCTATCTATGGTCCTTAGATATCATGAGAAAGATTGAAGACCTATAACACTTCAGGGTTCATAGCTTATGCTCGAACGAGCACTTAATCCTTCATACCCATTCACCACTCAGCCCAAGCACACTCCGCGCGGAGACCACGCAAAGCAGGCTCTGGGTTTTATCCCTCAATTGCTTAACTTTCAAATCAAATCGAATCCCACAGTCCGGCATCCTAAACTTCAAGCCTAGGATACACTACAGGAATCTGAAGCCTAAGCTCTGATACCAACTGTGACAGTTCTCAGGGTCACATCACGGGGTACCTATCAGCTTGCCACCCGCACGCGGGCATCCCCTACGGAGAGTTTCGCTTCGTGACTCTTCACGAACGAGAGGCTCGGGGCTTTTCCAGTAAAAGGACGTAGAGTCCCAACCGTCGGCATATGGCTCTGATACCAACTGTGACAGCCCCACCTCTCCCTAAGGCGAACCAGAGGGTTCGGCGGGCCGCCTGCCCAGCTCTCGCCGGGACTCAGTTGATCACTTCAAGCAACTACCGGAATAACCATAAGAATAACATAATAACGATCCAAAACCTAAACAAAACTTATCTACATTACTATCTCAAGAGGAAGTACAACCGTCGAATATACACAGGTTCCCAATTCACCATACAACCAACCCGTGCCAAGCACTAGGATGAGAACCATTACAAAAATAAAAAACTAGACCAAGCTAGTATGCCAAGATCCCGTCCTTGCGCGTCTTCCCCTGCTAAGGAAAACAAAACTAAAGGGGTAAGCTATATGCTTAGTAAGTAAACAGGGGCAAAAGCGTAAATTTCACGTAACAACAGTGACATAGTAAGAGTAAAGCAAAAGCAGAAAAATAACATCACATAATAAGGATACAGGTGGCTCCAAAGCCAATTCATATGCCATGCGTGATCTCCTATCGACACTCCGTCGACCACACTTAATGGTCCGTAGAACTTCACTTGTACACCCACCGACACCTTATCACCCTCACTGGCCAGTCACCTCACAAACTTGCCCGGGCGAACGAAATCACAAACTTGAGCTTGAGTCACAAGCTCGGGTCACAAACTTGGTCCACATACTCGGTGAACCGGATTCACAAACTTGGTGACCTCCAACCAGGTTGGACTGACTTCGACCAAGCCCTAACCGGCTCGAATAGTCCATCTAGGTCAAGAGCTCACCCCAAACTCACAAACTTCACAAAATTATTCAAAATCACCCCGAGCCACAAGCTCAAGGGTTTTAGTTCCAAAATGATTCACATACATATGTCATGTACAAATATGAGCGTAAATTCGGGTTTAGAGCGAGTGCGATAAAGCACACCCTCGCCTAAGTACCCTCTTCATACATGTCGAAACACATAAGCAACTAACACATAAAAGCGGCCTGAATACTTACACAACGAACAAAAGGGCAAAATACGAAATTCGTGCCGCGAGGAGTAGCTAGTAGGCCCCACCGGCTCCACCTAGCTCACCAACGTCTGAAATAGAAGATTGTGTCACAATATATCACAAACGGCTACTAACATAGTTAAAACAAGCAAAACGGCAAAATCGGCACACGCAAGTGCGGAAACGGCAAAAAGGGGCACGCGCGCGCGCGCGGACGGCAAACGGGACGGCCAAATCTGCCATCTCAAACTGTTTTGGTCAAAAGTTAGGCTAGGAGTGTCGGATCAAGGTGGGTGAGACACCGTTTCGAAGCTAAGAGGAAGAGCTACAACTTTAATTTAGACATCTCAACCCAGATCTCAATCGGTATAGGTCAAAAATGCACAAAATAGTGCCAGCTGTTTCATTACGGGTTACCAAACAGGCCCTGTTTCCAAGGCCGTAACTCACGGTTCAGAAATCAAAATCAAGAAATTCCAGAGGCGTTAGAAAGCTGAGACATAAGGGTAAAACTTTGATGTTTTGGCCAAGACCTGAATCCACTCAAAACAGAACGAAAATCGAGTGCCAAAGTACCCGTCAAAACTGTCCAGATACAAGGCAGTTCTGACGATCGCTTTTATTTCGGTCATAACAGGAGCTACGGAACTTGGATTTTGACGTACTTTATACCGTTTCGAAGCTGAGAGCAAGATCTAAATTTCATATGAAGGGATCAGCACCCAGTTCGTACATGATCAACACGGAAAAACCCACGATCAGAAACTAAAATTCAAAACGTACACAAACTAATGTCTAAAACAGGCCTGAGGGTTTGGTCCATAACTCAGGATACTCTAATCCGTTTGACCTGAGATTTTACAGGTCGATTCAGGACTTAAGAGGCTACAATGTTGAAGAAGGCCACTCAACCCAATTTCGAGTGTAATTACGTCAAAAATGTAACATATTATACCAGAATCTCATAATAGGTTCACAAACCGTATTCTAGTGCAAACATCATAAAACAGCCTATATATGTCCAAATCCAGAAATTCCAAAGCCACATGAAAGCTTAGAAACAGGGCTACATTTCATCAGAAGACATCAATAACCAGTTCGGAAGCATTCCTAACCAAAATCACTAATTACAGGTGCAGTTCTTACATTCGGATAAAACCAGGACAGCAAGGGTAATTTCGACTTTTCTCACTCTACGCTACTCCGATTGACCTGAAATTTTGCAGGCACCTCTAAACTAAGATTACCTACAACTTTCATGTTTTAAGCCAAGGCCAATTCGGCCTATATCTAGGACCAAAATTTTCGGACAGAATGAAGAACCAAGGAACCCTAATTTTCCAGATTTCTTCCAATACAGAAATTACTTGCAATCTTCCACTTTTTCCACCCTCTAGAATCATTATATACCATTTCCAATCATCATATATAGCCACACCATCATGTTCATATTAAAACAGAAAAAATCTCCAAAAATAATAAAACTTCATCATTTCAACCACAAATCAAGAAATAACCCATAAATTTGCATCTCATACAACCACTAAGCATGATTTAAGCATCAAGTAAGGGAGGAGGGTGGTTCTTCATGACTTACCTTTAAAACAAGAGAGAGAGAGAGCTATAGGTCCTCCTAGCTTTTCCAATCACTCCACCAATCAACTTACTAACACTAATTGAAGAGGTTTTATGGAGTAAGTTCAAGTTTCAATGGTTGGTTTTGATGATTTGGAGCAAAATGGAAGCAAAACTTGAAGAGTTTCTTCCTTTCTTTTTGAGAGAGAGAGCAGGCCAAGCTTGAAGAAAAATGGAAGATATTTGGTAAATTTTTGGTTTTATTTAGTAATTGGTAAAAGGTTGAATAGTGGTCTTATGTAAGAAACAATACTATGGTGACACTTGTCACCTCATTTAATGACTTGCCTAACTTTTTTTCTCTCTCTTCCACCTATCCACTTGATACCTCTAAATATCTCATAACACCCGGTATATTAAACCCAGTATCCGAAACTTAACCTAATCGGCCGAATTTTACCGAACTTTCCGCACTAGTGGGTCCCACATCCGATATACGTTCTTAATTTCTCAAAAACTAACCGATACTAGAAAAATCATCTAAAAACTATATTTACTCAATAAAAATTATCTGGGGGAATTTTCTAATAAAGAAAATGTAGAAAAAAAATGGGCGATTAAATAGAATAAACCCTAGAAAATTAAAAAAAATTCTTGGGTTCTCGTACTCATTCTTTCGGGGCATCACACGAAGAAAATGAATAGCCTTTGAGGAGAGTTTACAAGATAAAGACTAGAATGGTCTTTGGTCAAAGTTGACTTGATAACCACCACTTGTTGCTCTATTTTTGTTCTTTTTCTCTCTTATTTTTGGTCAAAAATTTTGACCATCTTAAGATAAAATTAGGGAAAGGAAAAATAAAATAAAACAAGGAGATTATGGTGAGAAAGTATTGGTCAAGTGCGGTACTCCACCGAAAACAAACGGCGCACGTAGGTTTAAGCCTATTTTCCTTAACTCTCTTGCATTTGTGTTTTAACTTATGATTCACTAACTTATTATTATCACTTCTAATCACACACTTTCTCTTACTTAATACTTTTTCTTATCCACCAAATTTAGTACACATACCTCACCAATTAATCATATTATCAAAAGACGGAAAAATCCTAGTTTACCTTAACGATGAAAGTAAAGGGAAAACCTTTGGTTCTATGATTAATTGTAACTATTGAGAAAGTGAATGAGTAGTAAAGCAATTGTAAAATAATAGATTCCAAATAAAAGGGAATTTTTAAGAAAATATAAGGGATTTTACAAGTCCTCACAATCACACTACCAAAATGCACACAAAAACACACACCAAAACCCTAACTTATGCCCTTCCTTTAGAAAAATCATAACTTAACTTGGCTTGTTAAAAACTAGACTTCAAATACTAAGAATCTTTGGAAGACATCTCAAAGAGATTTAGTTCATCAGTTGGTCCAAATTGAGCCATAAGCTATTACAACATTCCTATGTTTACTTGTGCAGAGAAGAATTTTCAGCCAACTTTGCCAATTTCCTAGAATTTATAGACATTGAATCAAACTCTGAATTTTCCACCATAACTATGAGTTTAGTTTCAAACGCAACAAACGGAACTCAATTCCGACCTTCCTATACGAAGTTATAGCCAATTTCCCAAAGATGCACAGAGCCTCCTGCGAAAATTTTTAGATTTTCTAACAACTTGAGAATATGAAACTTTTCTTAACAAAATTCACTCTCTTGGCTTAAATTCAACCATTAAAGAAATTGAGAATCAAAGGTAAGTGAGTTTACATAAGGATTATAAAGACAAGTAAAATTTTGGGATCTCACAGTCCTAGCGAGAGTTAGGCAGGCGGTCCGCCAAACCCTTGGATACGCCCTAGGGGGAGGTGAGGTTTTCACAGGTGGTATCAGAGCTGTTTCGTGTGGTCTCTGCACGGATGAGTTTGGTGCCAAGTGGTGTTATGGTCTCGATTATGTGAATAAGTGGAAAGGACTAAGTGCTCTTCTTGGGCGTAAGTTATGAATCATGATTGTTATAAGCAATAACCCTTTATCATGATACTTGGGGAAGCTAGATATGTACATCAAGTAGGAATCTCTAATATGGGTGATTTACTCTTGGGACCGGCCGGCTCGAGTTATGCATTATCTTATTTGGATTCTTATACCCGAGTACCAAAAAATGGAGAGCACTAGAATAAAGGTTTGTATCTTGATTGCACTTGAGGTAAGTTTTGATGGCAAAGGACAAGGCGCGGAAGATTCTAACATTTGACCTAGTAATTGAACTGATCGAGGGGATTGGATCTAAGAGTACTATCATAGATTAATCTAGTAATAGTCTGGTTAGGGCTATTATAGACGGTGGTTAGATTGCAGTGTACATTGGAAAATTTGCACTGAATACATGTTTCCCTTTTCCCATGAACGTGAGAACTTGATAAGTATTTATTTGATTTTGAGGCGGTTTAACTGCAACTGGATCCATTGATTTCTACCTTTTTATAATATTTGATATCCGTAATTTGGTTCTTGATGAACTACCCTTGCCTATACTTCTTTGATACCTGTCCATTAATGTCAAAGTATGGACTTGGGTTGATTATTATCATGTCGAGATCGAGAGTTTTGGAATTATGTTTGGGATTTGAGAAAAAGAATTTGGGTTCTATACCTGTATGCAAAAGCTTGAGATAGGGTGTGGCACTTTTGATATACGAAGCATGCTTTAGGGTTTTGTTATGCGCATAAGTGATAAGTGGCATAGTATCTTAAGATATTGCCCTAACTATGTTCTACTTTCTCGTCTATCTCATTTGAGAATATCTAAATTTAATCTTTCATGGTTGGATTGGGAGTGAAGGAACTTAACAGTTATATGGTTAGAGTTCCGATTGTACTTAGTTACTTATTTTGATCCATTGATTTGCCTAGCAGGCTATCATGTGACAGCCCCACCTCACCCTAAGGCTAACCAAAGGGTTCAGCGGACCGCCTGCCCAGCTCTCGCCAGGACTACGAAGTCGAATCACACAAATCCGATATTACGCGAGATAGGACCCAAAAGAAATGAACGATTGAAGACCGCCAAGCTTAAACATGGGGAAAACGCTTTCATATATACATGTCGCTAGGTTTACAATACAAGTGGAACCAGTGAAATGAAATACATTTGGAGTTTGCTCACTCTAGAGGAGCTATACAAAAGAACAAAAGATTATCTAACTAGCTCAACTCGCTTCTCAAAATCATGATTTCCAAAAGAGGTTCCTGTAAGGAAAACAAAGATAACGAGGAGAGGGTGAGCTTACTGTCGCGCCCCTCTTTTGGATAATAGGTGTGTGTGAAAGTAGTGCGTATGTGAACGTGTGTGAAAAAATGAAAAAAAAAGGCCGTGGGACTTGAAAATGCGACGATTCGGCCAAATAAAGTTCAAAAAGGGTTTTGGATGAAAAAATGGAGTCGCCACTTGGTACGGAGTTAGGGTGTACCAAGTCACCCAAAAAATGATTTTGTTTTGTTTTTGAAAGAAAAAGTAAACAAACCCTTTTGAAGAACTTTTAGGTCTACGTAACCAAAGAAAGGGATCGGGGGTCACATTTGATAAGGGAGAAGGCAAAGGCAAAGCCTAAGGCACTCCCTTACCCTAGCCAAAGCTAGTTGCGTGACTTAGCCCCACTTTTCCTAATTTTTCTACCCAAGGTATGTATCGCATGTTGGATATGACTAATGGATGCGAAAAGGAAAGAAAAATGCAATCCTAAATCTAAAATGTTTCTCATGAGGCCTTTAGGTCCCAACCACATGAATTGTGGTGGCCAATGAGGAAAGCTCTCATGGAAGTCGTGATTAATGCAAGTGAGGACTCAAGTGCAAGTGTGCAAATGTGAGAAAATAAAGGTGATTGCGTGTGCAAATGAATGAAAATAGGATATTAGATACGTAGAAGTGCAATTTGAGTGCCATTTGTGAGGTTGAAAATAAATGAGAGATAGGAAAAAGGTGGTGAGAAAATGGATTGAGAAAAATCTAAGTAGTGAGAAAACGTGGCTAAAAGAGTGTGAATGTGATATAAAAAGAATACAAGTGTATGATCCTAAGGGAATGCATCAAGTCGGGCACGGGAAGGACTCCTAACTTTACGACTTTGATTTTCCCTTGGATTAGAAGGAAGAACTAGCGTGCTAAGGCTATTTTGTAGCCAAACTCGCTCGTTTCCCTTATCGAAAGGGGACTCTCAAGCAAATGTACCCTATAACTAGTATGAGGATGCAAAAAGCCTAAAATGAAGGGAAAAGGGTTGGAGGAGCATGCCAAATGATAAAAACTAAGAAAAATGCATGAAATGTAGTGAACATGCAAGTATGCACTAACGAAAGGGGGACGGCCTATTGGGTCTAGCGTTGGACTAGCCCTTTCTATGAATTCCTAACGAAATAATGAGCCACAACTAGCATTTGGACTAGTGTGGTGACGTACATTCATCCATCACATTCATCTACGACTATAGAAAGCAAGTAGACATGTCAAACACTCATAAACACATAGCACATAACACTTAGCATGCTCGACTAGATGCAAGAACCTAATAAAGCAAATTAACACATAGCAACAAAAGCAAGCAATCAAGCTAATGGACCTATTACATTTGCTAGCTAGGCACACGTCTTCAATAGGTCTTCATCAAATGCTCCTCCAAGCCCTATCTATTACAAGCCAATAGGTGTACACATACCCCATAAAAGAATAACTTAATTAAAAGCAAAAGTAAATGAAATAAATGAAAGAGATTAAGGAAAAGCAAGGAAAACAAAGTAGACATGCAATTCTCACTTAGCACATTGGATCACATAGGGGAGACAAGAAAGATAAAAGAAGTTATACCTCCCATGAGTTGATGCCTTAAATGAGGCGAAATTACTAATTTACCCTCCAAAATAATAAAAAGGTCAGGCTACCACTTTAATTAACAAATAATCACATGAAATGAAAATAACATGAAATTGAATCGCTCGAGATAGTCAAACAAACTAAACAATTCATATTCATCCAACAAGGATCTCATTGAAGGGAAAAGAAAGTTCAAGGAGGGGTTAATTTATTGAATAGGAAAGAAATTAAAATTAAAGCCTTAAGGCGACATCTCTAAAAATCAATCATAAAATCCACAAAATTGAATAAAATCAATTTACTATATTCAAATCACAAAATACCCAAAATTCCACTAAGGATCCAAATCAAAGCTAAAATTTATCAAAAACACATTAAGTACTCAAAATCCATCCTAAAACCCTAAGCAATCTGCCCAAAAACAAATTAAAACTTACTGAAGGAAATTGACATTCGAGAGGGATCAAATTGAATGACTTCTTTTTATTTTGGGCCTTAGTGGAGTCAAACAGAGATTAAGGGGCCAAATTGCAGATCTTGGAAAATTTTGCATGCACAACTTACGTAAAAGCTTGCTTTCTTATTCATTTTTGTTCTATAACTTCAGTCCATTTAACAACCCAGGAAACGTGCAATGATTTTAAACAAAGTTTCGAACTTAAACACTGGCCAAACTTCATAAACCATCATCCAACACAAGATTGAACATACAAACAAAGAAAATCTAGGGTAGAGTGGGGCTGAAAAATATGAATTTCCAAACAAAGTTCAGCACCTTGGCTGAAACTTTTTGAAGCTACAGGAGTCCATCTATCCGGCTAACCTTTAAACATATAACACAGATTTGGACAGGATTCTTCAACTCAAACATCAAAACATCAAATTCTATCTCCCAAATATGAGCCTTGGATAACGAATCATGCGGCAAAAACCCAACAGTGGGCGGTTTTTGGAAGAAAGACAGCAAAACATAAGAAAAGCATGAAGCTTTTCTTCCAATTCCTCGGTTTTTCAGTGCAAATGTGCAAGTGTGTAAGAAAAATCTGAACCAGGCATTAGGCTTTGATCTTAAGCAACGAAAAACACAAAAGTTCAATCATCTAAACGTGCGAGCTATTGGCAAGAAATTTTCTGCAATTTTCTGGTTTCATTACCAAACAAACAAGTCATGCAAAATCATCTTCTAAAATAGCAAAATGTATAACCTTTACTTGAATCTAACATTAGAATTTGCACAAACACAAAAGGAACCACAACCAGAGAGTCATCAAAAAAATCGACATGAGATAAGAGCCAGAGAACATGTCCATCAAAACAAAAGCAAAAACCTCATGGCATTCCTACTTTTCAGTCTCGGATTCTCATAAAGCAACTGTATTAATACCCAAGGAAGAGCTTAAGGTTACCTTGAATCGTCTTCAAAGTAGAATGATCATGGAAACCCTCCAAGAGGTCACACCGATTCCAGAAATGAAGTTGCAAACTTCGTCGCCGATGTTCCAAGGTTGTTGATTCCGTGAGTTGGAGCTCAAATTCAGAGGCGCTAATGGTGTTTTATGGGGGAATTTTCAAGAGAAAAGTTGTTACCCTATATCTGTATGTAGTGCAGACATGAAGAACTAGCTTAAAGGGTTAGAATCAAAGCGGGGATATGGATCCAAAGAGAGCCATTGGATCAACCCGATAGCAAAATTTTCCAGAAATGTTTTCTGTTCTCGTTTCTTTCCTCCGCCCCCGACTCTCTCGTTTTTCCCTTGTTTTCCTTCTCTGATTCCTTTCCTCTCCTTCCAGCTCTTCCGCTCTTTTCTTTTTCCGCCGTCACCTCTATCCGTTATTCAGCCCCTCTGTAGCTATCTCTCGGCTTTCTTATCCTCTCTTCACTCCAGACCTCTTTCTATTTTCTTATCTCACACCGACCAGCCCAAAATCTCCCTTGCCGCTCCTTTTTCCAGCCGACAACTTTCACTCTTCTCTTTCGAATCCCAAACCCCCGGCTCTCCTGGTTTCTTCTTTTGCCGTCCCAGAATCTCCTAAACTCTCCCTGCTTTCTCTTTTTGTTTTAGCCGTCCAAAGCCCAAAACCTAGCCGCTTCCTTTTTTGTTCTGTTTTTTTTCTTTCGTCCACTCCACTCAGCTCTCACCCCCGATCTCTCTTTTTCCTCCCCTGCGGCTACTGCCCAAAATGCAACCTCCCTTCACCAAACCCTTCATCCCACGGCTCTCCTTTTAGACAAGTGTCTAGCCACCTGGAATCATCAGCCTTCTCTCCCAAAAATTGCAGCCAAGGGCTGCCCGAGCCCCTCTTTGCAAGCTGCGAAAAAACGCAACTTGCATGTCGCGTATTTTTTTTTTTGAGATTAATTAAAACAAAATTGATAATAAAAATAAATAACAAAAATAATTTAATTAACATTGGATAAAAATAAATGAACTAGAAACAACAAAGTGCAATTTCCATTTTCCCTTTTTTTCATTTTCCATTTTTCATTGTTTTTTCTTTTTTCTTTTATTTCCAAATGATCCGAACAATTAATAAAAAACAAATTAAGTAAACTTGACTAAAAATAGGAAAATAAAACAAAAATGCTAATCTTAGTAATAATTCTTTTTGATTGATGATTTTCTCTCTTTTTTCTTTTTTCCTTTTCATTAAATTAGTAGATAAAATAAATGCTCACAAACTAATTAAAATACAATAAAAGACACGAAACAGGAAACAACCAAAATAAACCTAAAATTGAAACAAATAAATCTCAAATTAAACTAATAAAATAAATAAAATTCGAAACCAAAAATTTGGTGTCTACACTTACGCCCAATGAGGTACCAAACATGTAGCAGAAAAATCAGGCATTTCACGTTATACAAATCAGATACACATGCTCGCTATAAAGTAAGACAGGTGAACACAAGAACTCAAATAGGAAGGATACAGGTGGCTCTCAGGAGCCAGCTTTCCAGCGCAGTACTTGATCCAAGCCGGTTGACTCTCCGTCAACGTATATAGAACCAACACTTCCGTAGACCCCACTTTACACCAAATTCTGTCCACCAAACACCCCTTTACCGGGCCCGCTCACCTCAACAGAAACAGAAATGGTAATACTCGAGTATACCGGAATCAAGGGTCTCAATACCCAAAGATCCCAAAACAAACTACCGTGGTTCGTTATCTAATCGTCCAGGCCCTTGCCGGCTCGACTCGAATAACTTAGCCACAGGATTTGAGCTCATAGGTTACAGAAAGGTCGTTGGTTACAAGTTTCCAAACGACGTCCGAACAGATACAGATACAGATTCAGATTGACACCAAAATTGGCATATGAACAGACAAGAGAACGAGTGTGATAAAGTGCACCCTCGTCTCAAACAAATTAAACAGATTGCAGAGCAGAAATCAAGTTAAACAGCAATGGAGGGGAGTGGTACACTCACCGGTTCAAGTACAGATACCTCAAAAGTTTTCACTTCGGATTGGCTTTAATCGCCAAGAAACCCTAAAATAATCAAAGTAAACCAATTGAAAGTTTCACATCCAGAATCGAGTAAACAAAATGCACATGTGAGGCTCGACTACTAGTCGTATGCCTCGCCAAATAATTACTAATGCAAGGGTACAAAACATGATTTTTGGGAACAAAAAGGTAACATGAAGACCTAGGTTCAACAACCCAAAAGCCCTTCATTTCTATTACAAGCCAATTCAAACTTAAAGGAACCAATCGGCCTAGAAAAAAAATTGGACAGCACTTCCCCTAAATTTCTTACTTTTCCAGCCATCACGGCTTCATTATTTTCCTCAATCAACTCCCAAAGTCATACTCAATATACATTCATCACCACAGCCATTCAATAGGCTCAAGGTTATCCAAGTACAAAAGTTAGATAGGAAAATGACCGGAAATAAAAGTCAAGCCCTAGAATATTCCAATAAGCACAAGAAGACTCGATTACAAGTCATAAACCAATGCCAACACGATCACAATAGGGTTCCATAAGCATATATAAGCATTAGAGGAAACCAGAAAAATCCGAAAATGGAATTAGCTTTAGCCCTGAAAACCAGTTTTTGACCTCATTTTACGGTAATCGCACCAATTTCACTACGATTATTGGATGAGGGTGCAAGACCCACCATTTCGAAGCTAAAAGACAGGGCTACAACATCATAAAAGGTCACTCAACCCAGTTTTGAGTGCAAACAGGTCAAAAATGCAAGACACTACATCAAAAACGTAAAACAGATTCACCAAAACGTATTCTACTGGAAACATCATAACTCAGGCTCTCCAAGTCCAAATCCAGAAATTCCAAAACCAGATGAAAGCTAAGAAACAGGGATAAATTTCATCAGAAGGCATCAACAACCAATTCGGAAGCAATTCCAGCCAAAACAACCAATTACAGGCGCAATTCTTACATTCGGATAAAACCAGGACAGCAAGGGTAATTTCGACTTTTCTCATTCTACACTACTCTGATTGACCTGAAATTTTGTAGGCACCTCTAAAATGTCATTCCCTACAACTTTAGTGTTTTAAGATAAGGCCAATTCTGTGACGACCCCACCTCCCCCTAAGCCGTACCAGAGGGTTCGGCGGGCCGCCTGCCCAGCTCTCGCCGGGACTCGGTCAATCACTACAGACCTCAAACAAATTGCAATATAAAACCCAAATATACATCAAAGTAACCCATGATTACATGTCAAAAGCGAAGCGTCCACGCATCCGCTGCGCCACTCTGATCCATGAGAAGTCCAACACTAGACTATTACACATCCAATCAATTCCAAACGTTCAATACAATCCCAATATTAACTATTACACAAACGGAAATCCATTCATTCACGTGAATAAGCGCTCCAAGCCTTTCTTCGCCTTGAGCCCTGTGGGGGGGGGAAATAAAACATTTTTGGGGTGAGCTAGAAGCTCAGCGAGTTACCAATAAAATCAGTTATCAAATCAGTTTCACAATAATTCATTTTAATGATGCCATAAATCAATCGTTAAGTCAAAACATTTATAACGTTTGCAAAACAGTAAATATGGATTATCATTAATTCAAGAAACATGTACAATGGAAAGCGATTGTAACATTCATGGAAAGGATACATTCGTTCTCCTGACATTTCCTCGCTCATGTGGTCATTCATTCATTCACCCCGTCCCTGGCTTTTGGCCAGGCTCCACCAACCTACAGGGTAATACTCGAGTATACCGGATCGTTTACCCAGGTCCCTAGTCGCCCCGACCGAGTTCGCTTCTGGCTCGAGACGACCGGTAACAAGGGCAGTGGCCAGTTCAGCCCAAAGGCTTACATACATGCGCAACTAGCATTCAATCATTTAATCGTTAAAAATTTCACATTTATTTAGGTCGAGTGCGATAAAGTACACACTCGCCTAGAAATCTCATTTTAGAAATAATTTAAAGCACTTAGCACCTTACTAATCAATAATACAAGTCATGGAGTCAAGAAATATAGCAAACAAGGCACGCTCACATGCCAGCACGCATGATATGCAAGAAAACATTTCAAAATAACTTTGGAAACAGTTCAAAAGTAAGTAATGCAGGAAACGGTTCATAAATAACTTTGGAAGTAGTTTGAGGTCACTCACCTCCACGGCTCACAATCCTCGTCCAACATAGCCAATTCATCATTCAAGTCCAAGCCGTTTAACTTAACTCAAAGCAACCAACGCTATCCAAAATCGGACAGCATTTCCCCATAAATTCATCCTTTCCATCCTACAATCAAATACCCAAGCATATAGTAACTAACCACAATTGCGTATACGATTCGTAAACGATATAACATATCCAATTAGGGCCTCAATTCCCCTCAATTGAGCCAATTAGAAGCTCATAAGCCAACCTTGGAGAGATTCCCCAATTGAAACCCTAAAACCAGAAATTCTACCATACGCGTAAATTTTCCACAAACAACCATAAATAACGTACAAGAGCTTCCATTAACACCATTTAAACCACTAATCCAAATCCAATCCAAGACTTTCATATAAAATCATAAAAATACCCATTAAATCAGAAAATCACCATAATTTCCATAAACCCATGAAATACTCCACAATACAACACATTTAAACACCACAAACCCTAAATTAACCAATATTAGAACCAAAAGCAACTTGCATATCCAACTTACCTCCAATTCAAGAGAGCTATCAACCTAGAGCTTCCCTTCAAAAACCCATCCATCAAAAGCTTTAATCCACCATAGCAAACCCTTGTGTGAAGTATTGTCCAAAACCATTGGTGAAATCACAAGTTTTTGGAAGAAATTAAAACTAGAAAATTGAAGAGTTTCTTCTTCTCTCATGAGCCTCGGTTGAGCAGGGAACAAAATGAGATATTTTGGCCAAAAAAGTGAGATAAGAAGGAAAGAAACAGCCGGTCAAAGCCTCTGACCGGCTGTGACACGTCACAATCCGGCTGGAATCTGGCCAGATTTCCGGCCGGATTCTTGGCCGGATTCAAGGCAGAGAGCTCCTCAATTTTTTTTCAAAACGGCTGAGCAATCCGGCCAACTATCCGGCCAGAAACTGGCCGGATTCCCGGCCGGATTTGGCCCCTGCCTTTTTTCGAAATTTTTCTTTTCTTTTCCGAGTTGAAAAACTGTGTTATTCCGCTCGTCCCACAAAAATATATATAAAATGAAAACCCTCCTTCATACGGGGCGTCACAAATTCGGCCTCTAACTAGGAGCTAAAAATTCGGGCAGAATGCTCCCACAAGAAACCTAATTTTCTGAAATTTCTTCCAAACCAGAAATTGGTTGCAATTAATCACTTTTTCCACCCCCTAGAGTCATTATATACCATTTCCAATCATCATAGATAGCCGCACAATCATGCTTATATTAAAACAAAAAAATCCCCAAAAATAATAAAACTTCACCACTTCAACCACAAATCAAGAAATAATCCATAATATTGCATCTCATACCACCACTAATCATGATTTAAGCATCAATTAAGGGAGGAGGGCGGTTCTTCACAACTCACCTTAGAAACAAGAGAGAGAGAGCAATAGGTCCTCTTTGTGAGGACCCGAAAATTTTGCTTATTTTATTTATTTTACTGGCTAAAATAAGTATTTACTCACCCGATTTCTCTGAGTATTATTTTCTAAGCTTTTTAGGTTTAATTAAACGTATCCATAGTTTAGTTATATTTTTAAAGTAATTCGTTTCGAAATTTAATTTCTGTAAGCTCGTTGAGTGAAAATAGTAAATACGCGATTGGAGTAAATAATCAATTCAAGAAATTACATATAACGAATAAGTGGTTAAATTTCCTAGTTTTGTTACATTAAATTCATATTTCGAAGGTAAATTATTTCATTGATTTAACAATTAAATTTCTTTGAATTCTGATAGCTAATCTTAAGCGTTAATAATGATTAAGTTAATAAGTTTTGATATAAAAGGATAAACGAATATTAAGAATGTTAAATTTATATATTAAGGTCAAACTTGATTTTTATAGTTTAAATAATTAGGTAATAATGTTAGGAATTACTAGGAACCTTAATATTAAATTGTAATCGATAAATTTCGATAATCGAAACCCTCGCGAGATTAGTACACTATTAGGAGTTTAAATCACGCATGGGGATAATTCGTGAGATTATGCTCGAATCAAGGGCTTAAGTGGTCATTAGAAGGAAAAGTGAAATGTCCAAAATACCCTCCACTACCTCACAAATTACCATGCAAACCCATCAAAATTTCTGGACAACATTATAACTCCACCACCCTAACCGGCCAATGCAAAACTTTTACCACTCCTACACTCAACCCCTTCTCAAAACCGCGGCACCACCTTTCTCCCTCCTCATTTCTATATCGCAAACCACTACCGCAACTCCATTCCACCTCCTCTGCAACAATTCACCTCAGACCACACTCCACCTTCACCTCGTTAACATCGACTGAGATAGAGAGGGAGAGACTGAGCCGCACTCTGCAATCCGAGAGGAAAGAAAAGGAAGCTGCGAGCTGAAATCTTTTCTGTTTCTGTCAGTGAGCTTGAGGAAAGAGAGGGAGAGGCCGTGCGTGAGTTTCCTTTGCATTTTCTAAACCTCACCCAGCTGCTAATTGCCACCATTTCCATCAGTTCCAGCCGCAACTATTGCAACCACTGCAACCAGGAACATCACGTTCAATCGCGTGTGAACCAAGAGGGGAGAAACTTCAGCTTTCTGCCGTGCGTATAATCTTCTTTGTGAGGTAATTACTGAGCTAGAATAAGTTGATTAGTGATAGATTGAACTATCTATGGACATGCCTGTTGAGCTGTGCACTCGGATGATGCAATCAAGGCATGAGAAAATCTGATTAGGAAGAAATTGGAATTGCCGTGAGACTGTTTTGGGAATTACAGCTTCAATTCTGTCTCTTTGTAGTAGTCTGAGATGATAAATGCATTGATCTAACTAAGAACAAGATGATTAAGCTTTGCATGCAGCTCCTTGGCTCGGTTAAGCAAGAAAAAAAAATAAAAATGAAATGGATCAGCTTACATGCAAGCTTAGCCGAGGAAAACTGAATAAATTTCTGGATTTTTGGATGATTCTTGTTGCTGACCGAATCGGATTTTTGAACTAGAAACGTTAATCGACTAGCTAAGTAAATTGAGTACTTAATATCATGTTTTAGCCGAGTAAAATGTTGGATTTATGACCAATTAACTGCTGGAATTCTGTTTAGCCGATGACAGATTTAGGTGGAATTATTTGCCAAAATTACATGTTATTTGTTTTATTTCATGTCGGAAAATTTTGATGGTGGGCTCTATGAACTCCCACCCTTGGATTGATGATGGATATGATGCTAGTTTAGTGTTTAAATAGGTAGATTAATGATACCTAGCTAGTCTAGACTCCAAGAGATGCATAGTTCAAAAATGTTCAGATTTGCCCTGTTTTAATCGCAACCCTTTTTGCAAAATTTTGAGGGTTTCATGACTTGTATATCATGTTGATATGTGGAATATATGGTGTAAAAAGTTTCATTGAAAAATATTGAGGTTTGGTTGGTCAAATAAATCGATTTAACAAAGCTAGTAAATCTGGAACTATTTCCGAAATGCTCTGACCAGCTTTCGTATTTCGGCCATAATTTTGAACTCCGATGTCGAAATCGAGTGCCGTCAGTGGCATTTGAAACTAGACATTCCAACCTTTCCGACGATATAAAATGCACATTCTGGTTCCATGTATGTGAGCAAAACCAACTATTTTAAGTCGGCTGTTCTGTTTCTCTGTTTTACAAGAACAAAATGCTGAGGCTGCAACTTGTGACTCGAATTCGAGCTAGTTGTGTGCCGAATTTCAAAATGATTTCTTCTGTGAAATTATAGCTCTATGAATGTGTTTTCCAACGCCTTAAACAATGTGAAATTCTGAGTTAATTTGAGTGATCTGTGATCAAAATATGAAACCTGCTCTGCCCTTGAAAACCCTGATTTTTAGACAGATTTGATGCAAGGTTTGGCAAAGACTTGCTAACTGAATATTTTGATGCTAAACACTTACCAAATGTACCATGAACGTTCTTTAAATTTTACCTAAACAAATGAACCCGGTTTGGAGGAATCTTTCTTTGACCAAATGTCTGAAATGGAAAAACAAAAGGTTCAAGGCAGTTTTGTCTTAGTATTTGCGAAATTTTAGGTGTTTGATTGACCACCTTTCCGAAGTTATTTTTCCATGAAATTTGGTAGAGGAATAACCCTTATATGGTAGTATTATACTGCTAATTATGGTGTTATTCTGAGGCCGTTTCATGGGTCAAATAAATTACCAAAGTTCATGACTCGAGTTTGAAAAACCCATGTTTCACAAGGGAATTTTAGTAACTTTGAGCTACCGTATCTTGGTGCTCAAAACTCCGTTTCTCATTCCGTTTGTTTTACTGTAAACTTGGATTGCGACTCTAAAAGAGTACCAAATTTCAAAAGCTAGTTCCAATCAAGTGAATTTTGCCGAATTTTCAAAGTTGGCCAAAAACCAACTTAAATCTGCCTTATGAACCAAAACAGTAACTTTGAGCCCATTTTTGACTATCTTCCATTTAGAATCATGGAAAAGTGTATTCTAGGAACTTTTAGTACTTTCAAAGAGGTTTCCAATAGTACCAAGTTTTCCAATTTTGGGCTTGTAGAGAGTAAGATATGATTTTTCAAAGATTACTTGTTAAATCTGGAATTTTCTAACTTAAAGGAAACTAAGGGGTTTCGAACTCTTCATTTCTTTCAATATCATTTGATTGTTTTACATTTGAATCCAAAGATGGAAATCAGATTTGTCTTGTGTTTTAAAACCCCACTTTTGAACCTCGAGTTACACGAATTATAGGCTCGTCTCCACGTTAATTTCTTAGATTGCACTAGCGTACAATCTTCATCGAAAACTAGAGAATTCGTAGCGATATTGAGTGGTACTTGAATTATTGTTTGCTCAGGCAATCGAGGAGATCTCCAAGAGAAACTCGGAGCGGACGCCTAAAACGCTTGTTTGAGACCTATTGCGCTTGTTTGACTAGGTGAGTGTTCCATATAGGAATACGTAATGGAATAAGTTTAGGACATGCTCATTTCATGATTTCTAAGTGTTAAGTACTATGTGTTAAATATTTACCATACCCATGCTTGAAAATGCTCGAATAACATGACTTGGTACGCTATGGTTGCATACGTCGTTGGAGTGAATCTCCTCGACTCTCACATGGTAAAAATGGGATAACGGCCAATGATGGCCTATTAATATGGCAAATGCCTGCCAAATAACCGTCACTACTCAACCGTTAACCATCAATCGTTAACTGTTAACCGTGAACCGTTTACCAACCCACATGACTATCTGATTACTTGACTATTTGCTCACATGATTTCCAATCTATATGATTATTCGATATCCGTGAATTACATGCTCCCATGAAATCAACTTGTATTGCTTACGTGCTTACGTGCTAAGTATCCACTTGATTACTTGATTATCATGAATCACATGTTAAATGAAGTTGTCCATCATTGTTAGGCGAGTGTGTACTTTACCTCACTCGACCTATTCAAATGATGAATTTTACTTTTTGTCGAATTACTTGGTTACCTGTGCATGTTGTAAGCTATAAGCTGAACTTGGGCCCTGCCTCGGTTACTGACCTACTCGAGCCAGGACTGGGCTCGGTCGGGTAGGTTGGAACCCTGGACAACCGTTTCGGTATACTCGAGTACTACCACTGGAGGGATAAGGTGATGGCCAGTCAATCGAAGGATTTACCGATCGGAGTTATAAGGACGGGAAGTGGACCGAGTACTGTATCCTTTTGTACTTGCTTTGCTATTAATAATGTTATTGCTCTCCTAGTTGACATTTCTCGGGTAAGACTCCTCATGAGCATTAATCTCTGAGATGAAGCAATCCTTGTAATGTTCTTCTAGTCAGACGAGCCACTACTTGTTTGACTAAAAAATTCATGAAAATATATTTATATGGTCATTCATTCCAAAAATACGTTAGGGATTTTAGATAATTTATGAGTTGTACTCATAGTAAAGTTACCAGCAAAAGTACTACTACTACATGTGTTTTCAAAGTAGCAATTACCCGAGTAATGATTATCACCTCATGATAACCTGCCATTGTGTAACCTCGAACCCTGCATATGACATGCACAACTTTCTTGATTTGTTTGAACTGTTAGAGTGTCTTGGAACCTCACTGGGCTGTGTAGCTCATTCCACGTTGTGATTTTCTTTTACAGGATTTGAGACCAAAGGTGCTCGGAAGTAGTACTAGATTGTTTACTTTCATGAATGTAATTCAAGTTAAACATTGTAGTTTTGCCTTAGGTTGCCACTTGAAGCTGGAAAAGTGTAAACCCTGGATTTGTATGTGGCTTGTATGAATTTGTTACTTGGCTTGTAGGGATGTATTTGAATTGATGTTTTGTTTCTTGGGTTGTATTCGGGAAGGTATTTTAAGAATCGATGTTGGCTATCTTAAGGCACTGTTATCTCTGAAGTTAATGTGATTCTAGAAACCGTCTTATTTGGAGGGAAACGATGTTGTAATAGATTAGGTTATACTTCGGAAGGATTTTTGCTAGCTTGCTTGCGTGAGTCCTGGCGAGAGCTAGGCAGACGACCCGCCAACCCTCTGGTTCGTCTTAGGGGAAAGTGGGTCGCCACACTCTTAGCTTTCCAAATAACTCCACAAATCAACTCACTAACACTAATTGAAGAGGTTTTATGGAAGGAATTCAAGATGAAACGGTTAGTTTGTGAGATTGGGCAAGAAACTTGGAAGCTTTTCTTTCTTTTCTTGTAGGAAGAGGTTCGGCCAAAAGGAAGACAAAAATGAGGAATTTTTGGTGAATTTTTGATTTATTTGGTCAATGGTAAGAAAATGAATAGTGGTCTTACAAGTTCCTCCAATCAAATGGTGACACTTGTCACTTATTTAATGCAAGTCTATCACTTTGTTCCCTCTCACATCAATCCAAATAGCTTCCTCTAATTATCTCTTAACACCCGGTAAATTAAACCCAATATCCGAAACTTAACCTAGTCGGCCGAATTTTTTCGAACTTTTCGCACTAGTGGGTCCCACGTCCGGTATACGCTCTTAATTTCTCAAAACCTATTCGATACTAGAAAAATCATCTAAAAATTATATCTACTCCTTAAAATTATCTAGAAATTTTTCCTAAGCACGAAAATGCAGAAAACAAGCCATGAAAAATAATAAAACCTAGAAAATGCAAAAATACGGGTTCTCACACTCTCTCCCCCTTAAAAGAATTTCGCCCTCGAAATTTTCTTATCAACGGAATTTTTTTTTTTCAAAATCCAAGGTACCTAACGGATTGTACCTTCTACGTCCTCAGACGAGTCAGGGACCTGATGCTGCTTTAGAGAATATACTCGAGCTGGTGCCTTCGATCCCGTCCCTTCTCCTTTCATCTGTCCAGGGTTGCTCTTGGCTAGTTGCTGAGAATTGGGCTTGGTTGGTGGCAGAGTCCCCTCTTCGCTCGCGCAGGCGAGCTGGACAGTTAGCAATCCGATGTTCGGCGCTTCCACAGCGCAGGCATTTTCCTTCTTTCTTCCAGCACTTTGCTTCCGTATGATTTGGCCCTCCACAATATCCACAGGGACCACGAGTAGCAGAAACTGATTCCCCTTGTGGGACACCACCTGACACCCCGGTAGCTGTACTCCCCCATTTCCCTTTCCAACTTTAGGGGTTGTACTCGTATCCGCCTGTTCTGAGCTGCTCCCAGGAAAGCCTCTTTTCTTGGTTTGGAAGTTTCTCAGTTGTAGCCTCGCATCTTCAATCCGCTGAGCTTTCTCCACAGCATCACTAAAGGTACTAAGTTGAGCTACCGCCAAATCCTTTTGAATCTCAACATTTAGTCCCTGAATAAAACGCCTTATCCGTCTTTGTTCGGTGACGATCAGTTCAGGCGCAAACTTAGGCAACCGAGTGAATTGACTCTCATACTCGGCTACATTTTTAGATCCCTGGCGAAGCCGAATGAATTTATCTTCCTTCTTTTCTTGGATGAGAGGAGGGAAAAACTTGGCGTTAAATTCTCTCATAAAGTTTGCTCACGTCCTTGGGGTTTGTTCTCTTTCCCATTTCATTCGAATGACATTCCACCAGGAACGGGCGGCTCCTTCTAGTTGAAAGACAGCAAATGTTACCTGTCTCTCCTCGGTATAGTGTAAGGCAGCGAAAATATCAACCATCTTCTCCAGCCACTTCTCAGCTACGTCAGGATCAGGGCCTCCAAGAAATTTGGGTGGGGAGAACTTCTGAAATCTCTCAAGGGCTCTATCCTCGCCCTCTATGTGATTACCAGGATTCCCAGGGTTGGGGTTAGGGTTTTGACCTTGTTGGTGCACCACTTGGGCTTGCAAATCAGTCATTTGCTGCATGGCAGCAGCTATTTGGACATTGGGGTCAACCCTAGGTTCAGGGTTTGGTTCATATGAGGTTTCTCCAGTGCATCTCTCAGATATAGGTTGCCTAATTCCACGCCCGCGACCCCGTCCACTACGAGTGCCTTCCATTGGTCTAATAAATCTAGGGTCGAAGCGGGAATATAATATTAAACATAGGTAGGTAAAAGCAAGTAGCAAAAGGTACGCACAGATCAAAAATATACATATATAACATAACTGTATCAAACAAGCCACACAGTAGCAATCAATTAGATACAAATCCATGAAAGTAGCGGGGTTATCCAAAAGTACTATAGACACACCAGGTCACAAGTACAAGAATAACTAACAAAAAGCTTTTCCCCTCTAGGGCTCCGTCCATAATCTATGATAACAATTCCATATCAAGGTCGATCACGCTTAACCACACCCGAACAGACCACACGAAGTTCTATCGTATCACATTTCTAGTTTACCCAAGTCCTTTCTAACCTAGACTCTCATCTCTTTCGTATCCGGGCGCAAGAATCCCATCTAAGATAATTCACAACTCGAGCCGGCCGGTCCCAAGCGTAAATCATCCATATTAAAGATTACTACCCGACATACATTCCTAACTTCCTCAAGTCCCATGGTAATGATCCTTACACTTATGACATGCACAGTTCATCGCTTACGCTCAAACGAGCACATATACCTTTTGACGCTTTCACGAAAGCAGGGTCATAACACCACTTGGCCCAAGCTCTCTCCGCGTAGAGACCACGCGAAGTGGCTCTGATACCACCAGTGACAGCCACACCTCACCCTAAGGCGAACCAAAGGGTTCAGCGGACCGCCTGCCCAGCTCTCGCCAGGACTACGAAGTCGAATCACACAAATCCGATATTACGCGAGATAGGACCCAAAAGAAATGAACGATTGAAGACCGCCAAGCTTAAACATGGGGAAAACGCTTTCATATATACATGTCGCTAGGTTTACAATACAAGTGGAACCAGTGAAATGAAATACATTTGGAGTTTGCTCACTCTCGAGGAGCTATACAAAAGAACAAAAGATTATCTAACTAGCTCAACTCGCTTCTCAAAATCATGATTTCCAAAAGAGGTTCCTGTAAGGAAAACAAAGATAACGAGGAGAGGGTGAGCTTACGCCCAATGAGGTACCAAACATGTAGCAGAAAAATCAGGCATTTCACGTTATACAAATCAGATACACATGCTCGCTATAAAGTAAGACAGGTGAACACAAGAACTCAAATAGGAAGGATACAGGTGGCTCTCAGGAGCCAGCTTTCCAGCGCAGTACTTGATCCAAGCCGGTTGACTCTCCGTCAACGTATATAGAACCAACACTTCCGTAGACCCCACTTTACACCAAATTCCGTCCACCAAACACCCCTTTACCGGGCCGCTCACCTCAACAGAAACAGAAATGGTAATACTCGAGTATACCGGAATCAAGGGTCTCAATACCCAAAGATCCCAAAATAGACTACCGTGGTTCGTTATCTAATCGTCCAGGCCCTTGCCGGCCCGACTCGAATAACTTAGCCACAGGATTTGAGCTCATAGGTTACAGAAAGGTCGTTGGTTACAAGTTTCCAAACGACGTCCGAACAGATACAGATACAGATATCAGATACAGATACAGATTCAGATTGACACCAAAATTGGCATATGAACAGACAAGAGAACGAGTGTGATAAAGTACACCCTCGTCTCAAACAAATTAAACAGATTGCAGAGCAGAAATCAAGTTAAACAGCAATGGAGGGGAGTGGTACACTCACCGGTTCAAGTACAGATACCTCAAAAGTTTTCACTTCGGATTGGCTTTAATCGCCAAGAAACCCTAAAATAATCAAAGTAAACCAATTGAAGGTTTCACATCCAGAATCGAGTAAACAAAATGCACATGTGAGGCTCGACTACTAGTCGTATGCCTCGCCAAATAATTACTACTGCAAGGGTACAAAACATGATTTTTGGGAACAAAAAGGTAACATGAAGACCTAGGTTCAACAACCCAAAAGCCCTTTATTTCTATTACAAGCCAATTCAAACTTAAAGGAACCAATCAGCCTAGAAAAAAAATTGGACAGCACTTCCCCTAAATTTCTTACTTTTCCAACCATCACGGCTTCATTATTTTCCTCAATCAACTCCCAAAGTCATACTCAATATACATTCATCACCACAGCCGTTCAATAGGCTCAAGGTTATCCAAGTACAAAAGTTAGCTAGGAAAATGACCAGAAATAAAAGTCAAGCCCTAGAATATTCCAATAAGCACAAGAAGACTCGATTACAAGTCATAAACCAATGCCAACATGATCACAATAGGGTTCCATAAGCATATATAAGCATTAGAGGAAACCAGAAAAATCCGGAAATGGAATTAGCTTTAGCCCTGAAAACCAGTTTTTGACCTCATTTTGCGGTAATGGCACCAATTTCACTACGATTATTGGATGAGGGTACAAGACCCACCATTTCGAAGCTAAAAGACAGGGCTACAACATCATAGAAGGTCACTCAACCCAGTTTTGAGTGCAAATAGGTCAAAAATGCAAGATACTACATCAAAAACGTAAAACAGATACACCAAAATGCATTCTAGCGGAAACATCATAACTCAGGCTCTCCAAGTCCAAATCCAGAAATTCCAAAACCAGACGAAAGCTAAGAAATAGGGCTAAATTTCATCAGAAGGCCTCAACAACCAATTCGGAAGCAATTCCAGCCAAAACAACCAATTGCAGGCGCAATTCTTACATTCGGATAAAACCAGGACAGCAAGGGTAATTTCGACTTTTCTCATTCTACACTACTCTGATTGACCTGAAATTTTGTAGGCACCTCTAAAATGTCATTCCCTACAACTTTTGTGTTTTAAGATAAGGCCAATTCGGTAAGAAAATGAATAGTGGTCTTACAAGTTCCTCCAATCAAATGGTGACACTTGTCACTTATTTAATGCAAGTCTATCACTTTGTTCCCTCTCACATCAATCCAAATAGCTTCCTCTAATTATCTCTTAACACCCGGTAAATTAAACCCAGTATCCGAAACTTAACCTAGTTGGCCGAATTTTTTCGAACTTTTCGCACTAGTGGGTCCTACGTCCGGTATACGCTCTTAATTTCTCAAAACCTATTTGATACTAGAAAAATCATCTAAAAATTATATCTGCTCCTTAAAATTATCTAGAAATTTTTCCTAAGCACGAAAATGCAGAAAACAAGCCATGAAAAATAATAAAACCTAGAAAATGCAAAAATACGGGTTCTCACATATCACTTGAGTTCAAGCGAATCAGTGAGATAACACATTTGGCTGATATGTATTAGGAAAACGAGATTCTTCAAAAGGAAGCAAAATTCCAAGAGAGATTAGCTGAGCACCTACATTCCTTATGAAGACCTCCAAGGCCAAACCATACATTTTCATGATCAAAAATAGAAATTTCCACGAAAACAGAAATCTGGGATCGGAACAGGGTTCATGGGCAGTCAAGCGTATTTCGGTCATTTCACAAGTTACAGTGCTCAGATCGAGCTAAAATTTTGCAGGACACTATTCTATACCATTGGCTACAACTTTCATGTTTTGGCCAAAATCTAATTCGGTAAGGATCAGGGTGAAAAGTCACGGTCAGATTTGGTGAAATGACAACCCTGCTCGCTGAACTCCTACCTAGGCTAGTCTGGGTATTTCTGACTTTTCACAAGCTACTGAGCTCAGATTGGGCTGAAATTTTACAGGCAACTATAAAACATCATTCTATACAACTTTTATGTTTTAACCTAAGGCTAATTTGGCCTCTAGCATGCTAAAACAAAATCGGACAGAACAGGGTCATTCAAAACCCTAACCTGGAATTCATGCATTCAAGTGCTAATCTTCCACAAAACAACATCTAAAACCACTAAAAGCCACTAATAAGCAATTAATTGAAGTAAAGAGGATGTTCTAGGCAAAATACCTTAAAACCTAAAGAAAAGTAGTAGCTTGGAGCTTGTCCCTTCAAAATCACTCCACTCAATCCTTTAATCTACCTTAGTAAACAACTTTGATGGAGGGTTTTGCAAAATTCTGGTTAGAATTCAAGATTGGGCAAGAAATTGAAGAACAAATGAAGTTTCTCTCTTGGTTTCTTTCCCTCAAGGTGGCCGGCCCTCTCTCTCTTTGTTTCTATGAGTTTTTGCTTTGTATTTCTTTTGATTTACTAGCTTAGAAGATATTTAAAGCAATGGTCAAAGTATGCTTTTTGTCCACCAATCAAACTTGAGCATAAGAAGAACCTAGAAGCTCTTAGATTACTAGTACACTTACTTTGCTAATCCTTACACTATGGCCCCAACCACTTCTAATCTTTGCAATTAACTTCGTGGTTCACCAACTAGTTGAAAAAAAATAGCGCATTTACCGCACTAGCGGGTCCCACGTTGATAATACACTTCAAACTTAACGTGGACTAACTTGTATCAAGGAAATGATTTGAAAACTATATTCCCTTATAAAAATGTATAAGAAATTAATATATTGAAGAAAGGCATAAAATTATAGACAAGCAAACAAAATAATGTCTCGAAAATATATAAAAATTTCCGGGTTCTCACACTCATCCTTTCGGGGCGTCACAAACTCCCCTCCTTAAAAAAATGTCGTCCTCGACATTCCATCTTGTACCAATCAAGTCAAGACATCCCGCAAGAATCTCTGATATTTCAAACCAAACCCACAGTCCGACATCCTAAATTTCAAGCCTAGGATACACTACAGGAATCTGAAACCTAAGCTCTGATACCAACTGTGACAGCCCCACCTTCCCTTAAGGCGAACCAGAGGGTTCGGCGGAGGCCGCCTGCCCAACTCTTGCCGGGATTCAGTCGTTCACTACAGTTCTCAAATAGATTACAATATAAATCTCAAATATACATCAAATTCTCCAATAATTACATGTCATAAGCGAAGTGGAAACAATTCCCAACTATACATAAAATGATTCCAAATCCAAACTGTACAAGATATATGCTATCCAGTCACGTGAATAAGTACTACAAGCCTTTCCTTCGCCACGAGCCCTGTGGAGGGGAATAAAATAGTTTTGGGGTGAGCTAAAAGTTCAGTGAGTAACCAATAAAATCAGTAATCAAATATATTTCACAATCGTTCATTTCAATGATGTCATGAATCAGTAATCAAATGTACGTTTATTGCTCTCATGAGCCAGTGAAATCATTGTACTTAAACACCCAACGCTCAAATAGATTACTTAACGTTAAATAATAAGGGGGAGCAACGTTGGTGCTCCAAATCATGTCATGAACAATAAACAGGAGTGGAGACGTTGGTGTTCAGCACAAGACTCCCCAAGAACTCATTTAAGCCAAATCATGTCATGAACTCACATGCGCGCACACATGATATGCAGTCGAGTAAATAATGCAAGAAACATTTCAAAACTACTTTGGAAACAGTTTAGGGTCACTCACCTCCACGGCTCAGAAACCATCCATCATATATCATTACCTTGCCCGAGTCCAAGCCCTAAATCACAAACTCAAAGCAATCATACATTCTCAAAGTTTGGACAGCATTTCCCCATAAATGCTTCATTTCCAACCTACAAGCAACACCAATTCATCTCAAATTAACCGCATACACATCGTAAACTATCAAATACACCTTTCAGCACAATATCCATAATTGAAGCTACACTAATCGGATTGAAACGAATCTTATGGCATTTCGAAGGCAAAACATATACCTACATTCCTTATGAATACCTCCAAGGCCAACTCATGCATTTTCATGATCAAAAATGGAAATTTCCACGAAAACAGAAATCTGGGCGCGGAACAGGGTTCATGGACAGTCAAGGGTATTTCGGTCATTTCACAAGCTAAGTTGCTCGGATCGAGTTGAAATTTTGTAGGACGCTATTTTATACCATTGTCTACAACTTTCATGTTTTGGCCAAAATCTAATTCGGTAAGGATCAGGGTGAAAAGTCACGGTCAGATTGGGTAAAATGACAACACTGCTCGCTGAACTCCTACCTAGGCCAGTCTGGGTATTTCTGACTTTTCACAAGCTACCGAGCTCAGATTGGGCTGAAATTTTACAAAAAACTATAAAACATCATTCTCTACAACTTTCATGTTTTAACCTAAGGCTAATTCGGCCTCTAGCAGGCTAAAAAAAAAACCGGACAGAACAGGGTCATTGAAAACCCTAACCTGGAATTCATGCATTCAAGTGCTAATCTTCCACAAAACAACATCTAAAACCACTAATAAGCAATTAACTGAAGTAAAGAGGATGTTCTAGGCAAAATACCTTAAAACCACAAGAAAAGTAGTAGCTTGGAGCTTGTCCCTTCAAAATCACTCCACTCAATCCTTTAATCTACTTTAGTAAACAACTTTGATGGAGGGTTTTGCAAAAATTCTGGTTAGAATTCAAGATTGGGCAAGAAATTGAAGAACAAATGAAGTTTCTCTCTTGGTTTCTTTCCCTCAAGGTGGCCGGCCCTCTCTCTCTTTGTTTCTATGAGTTTTTTCTTTGTATTTCTTTTCATTTACTAGCTTAGAAGATATTTAAACCAATGGTCAAAGTATGCTTTTTGTCCACCAATCAAACTTGAGCATAAGAAGAACCTAGAAGCTCTTAGATTACTAGTACACTTACTTTGCTAATCCTTACACTATGGCCCCAACCACTTCTAATCTTTGCAATTAACTTCGTGGTTCACCAACTAGTTGAAAAAAAATAGCGCATTTACCGCACTAGCGGGTCCCACGTTGATAATACACTTCAAACTTAACGTGGACTAACTTGTATCAAGGAAATGATTTGAAAACTATATTCCCTTATAAAAATGTATAAGAAATTAATATATTGAAGAAAGGCATAAAATTATAGACAAGGAAACAAAATAATGTCTCGAAAATATATAAAAATTTCCGGGTTCTCACACTCATCCTTTCGGGGCGTCACAACAAGAACATAGAACTGAAAAAGAAATACAAAGGGATCCCGGAAGAGATGCGGAGTAAGTTTGAATTAGTGCATTCATCTAGTCGAATAGCATCTCAAGACATTTCTAGTGATAAATAAAAAATGGGTGAAGGAAGTTCTCGGAATATTAAAGGGAAACGTAAAGAGATGTATGAAGATGAATTTGCTGCGAAGGATAAAGAGAGGAAGAAAAGAAAGAATGGATACTTCAAGAAGAGATACATAGCTGCTAAGTGTGAAGCATGTAACAAAATTCATACAAAAATATGTTACTTGAAAATTGGTGCATGCTTAGATGCAGCCAACTTGGACATCAAGTGAGGAACTGCCCAAGACAAATGAATTTCAAAATGGTGAAACTACTGTAATATTTAAAGTGAGCAATTAGTGATGTTTAGGCTGAAATAGTTGTATTTATTGAACTATGTATTATGCAAACTTTATGTAGTAAGTGTATCCCCGTTAGAAACAGTGGACTTGGTACATGATGTTTTAATGAGTGATATTAAATAGTAGTGGTTGGTGTGATAGCCCCACGTCTCCCTAAGGCGAACCAAAGGGTTCGGCGGACCGCCTGCCCAGCTCTCGCTGAGACTCAGTCAAACCTCAAGCAAATCCGAAAAAAACCACAAGAATAAGTATAGCAACAATCCAAAACTTAAAGCGAAACTTATATACATTTCTAACTCAAAAAGGAGTACGAACTCAAATATACAAAGGTTCTCAATTCTTCATACAACCAGCCCGCCAAACGCTAGGGCGAGAATGTGAGGACCCGTAAAAACCCTAAATTTTTCCTAGGGTTTTAGTCCCTTAAATTGCATGTTTTCTGCATTTTCTGGCTTAGAAATATTTTCTTGGTGGATTTTATGCGCAATTATAGTTTTAAGATGATTTTTCTAGCATTGGTGAATTTTTAGAAAATTAAGAATATATATTGGATGTGGGACCCATTAGTACGAAAAGTTCGAAAAAATTCGGCCAATAAGGTTAAGTTTCGAATACTGTGTAAAATTTATCGGGTGTTAAGAGATAAGTAGAGTGTGTGAAATGATTGATGTGAGAGAGAAAAGAAAGATAGGAATGCATTTATGGAGATGCCACATGTCATCCTCTTATTGGTTGGACTTTAAGAGTTACTATTCACATTTTTGACTTTTTTGACCAAAGGATTAAATATCTAAAAATTGCTCAAAAATCACCATTCTCTTACCTCTTATGGCCGGCCCTCTTAGCTCAAAGAAGAAGGCAAAATCTTCAACTTCAAGCTTCCATATGCTTCAATCTTCCACAAACAAAAGTTTAAGTTAGTTTTACTCCATACAATCTTCCTTTTGGTGATATTGGTTGGTTTATTGAAGCTTTTTGGAAGAGTTAAGGTGTCCATCATCTTCCTCTCTCTTGTTATTAGGTGAGTGATGCTTCAACCTCTTCCCTATACTTAATGATGGTTATATGATGCTTAATGGTGGCTTGAGTGATGAAATATATGATTTATTTCTTGATTTGATGAGTTTTGGTGAAGTTTTTATTTTATTGGGAATTTTTCTGGTTTAATATGAATGGAAGGTTGTGGCCTTGTATGATGAATGGTTATGGCTGATAATGACTCTATGAGGTGTATTGGATAAGAAAATGCAACCAATTTTGGATTTGGTGTGAAAATTGAAAAGTTAGGGTTCATAAAACCCCAATTCTGTCCGGTTTTGGATCATAGGGTTAGAGGCCGAATTGGACTTTGCTCAAAACATGAAAGTTGTAGGTATTGATGTGTTTGAGGTTTCTGTAAAATTTCAGGTCATTTGGATGAGTGTAGAGTGAGTTATGCCGTTTTTACTGTAGCTGTTCTGTTTTGATCAGAATGCGAAAACTGCGTTAGTAATTGGCCCTTTTGACTGGAATTGGTTTGGATTTTGAAGTTGGTGTCTTCTGATGAAATATATCTAAATGTCTTAGCTAACATATGCCTTTGGAATTTCGGCATTTGGACTTGTATGGACTGAGATATACTGATTACAGTTTTCTGTGTTTTGCAAACCTGTTTTGGTGATTCTGGTTTAGTATTTGGCACTTTTGACTAAGTTGTGTTAGGAACTGGATTGAGTGGTCTTCTACATTATTGTATCCCTGTTCCATAGCTTCGAAACGGTGGGTCTTACACCCCCATCCGATAACCGTAGTGAATTTGACGCCATTACCGCATAATAAGGGCAAAACAGTTTTCTATTGGGGGCCAAGGCTAATGCCATTGTTTGAATTTCTGGTTTGCTATAATGCTTGTATATGCATATGAAACCCTATTGGGGTTGTGTTCAGCATTGTTATGTGACTCGTTATCGAGTCTCATTGCATTTGTTTACGTGTTCTAGGGCGTGACGGTGGTTCACGACATTCTCCTGACGGAAGTGCATGAAATAGCACTTAATTGATTGGTGAGTATACTACTCACTTAAATGTTATTATGTGGCTTTGCTAAATGTATATGTGATGCCTTGAAGGCTTACTTGGATATTGGAATTGATTAAGGTGAGGGTGTACTTGACCGCCCTCACCCCTTTTGATAGTATCACTGATTGTCCACTGTTTCACTGTCTTACTGAACTTGATATATGAGTTATTGCAATTCATTTTATGGAAACTGATTTGGTGTTGTTTGGACGATGTCCAACGACCTTACTGTATTACTGAGCTCAACCCCGTTTGGTAGTCAATTGGATCGAGCCGGCGAGGGCTTGGTCGTGAAGATTGAATTGCCACGGGGACTGTACTGGGGAACCTTGTGGTATTGAGACCCTTGGTTCCGGTATACTCGAGTATTACCAAAAGCTACTGAATTGGAGTGCGGGCCCGGTTGGGGAATGTTGGGTGGAATGAATGGAAGTAAAGAGTTGTCTACGGTTGGTTATTATTTAACATTGACGGAGGGTCAATGAGGTTGGATCAAGACATAAGCGTGGAAATGGGCTCTTGAGAGCCGTCCGTATCCTTTCACTGATGTGATTTATTGCTTATTTGCATACTTGAACTGAACGGTTGTGCTTATGTGATCTTAGCTGCTATGGTGGTTGTATTCTCACTGGGCATATAGCTCACCCCGTTTCTTTTGTTTTCCTTACAGAAATATGACTCTTTTGGAATGAATTTTGGTTAAATGGTTGCCGAATGAACTAGATGAATGCCTCTTTTGTATTGTATATAAAATGGGACCCTAAATGTTTCATTAGGGCCGTTTTCACTTTTGTTTTGGCAACCCACATATGTAGTGACTTTTGTATCACTTTTAAAGGCCATTGTGGCTTCTAAATGGTTAATGTTATGTTGTATATGTTTTCGAGGTTTGGTTGGGTTTCGGACGGGTCGGTTACTATTCGTGGCCGACTCTGGATTTCGTTTCTTTTATTTTGGGTTATTTTGCCCTTTTGCCTTGTTGCGCGCATTATAAGTTTCAAAACGTGATAGATCGCTTTGTACTGCACCGTTAGTCCTGGCGAGAGTTGGGCAGGCAGTCCGCTAACCCCTTTGGTTCGCCTTAGGGAAAGGTGGGGCTGTTACAGAGAACCATTACAAAAAAAAATTCAGAAATCTAGACTAAGCTAGTCTATACAAAGCTCCCGTCCTAGCTCGCATTCCCCTGTTAAGGAAAACAAAACTAAAGGGATGAGCTAAAATCTCAGTGAGGTTCTGAACACATAACCAAACAATAAAGCCAATGCATTAACCATTGATAACGAATAATTCAAGAAACATTTACAATGGAAAGCGATAATAACACATGCATTAAAAGGATATGGGCTCATAGGGAGCCATTCATTCGTTCGTTCATTCATTCTTCTGTCATTCCCTTATTCCTCCAATCATTTGAAAATGCATTTTTGTAAGTAAAACCCTTCATTTGCATTGACATTCGTTCATTCACCCTCTCCTGGACGTTGGCCAGGCTCCACTCGACAACAAGGTAATACTCGAGTATACCAAACGTTCACCCGGGGTCACCATATCGCCTGACCGAGTCCGCTTCTTGCTCGAGTCAATCGGTAACAAAGGGCAGGGCCCAGTTCAGCCAAAAGGCTTACATTCATGCACAAGTAACGTTTCAATCATTGAATCATTAAAAATTTCACATTCATTTAGGTCGAGTGTGATAAAGTACACACTCACCTAGAAAACTCGTTTTCGGAAATCATTGAGAGCACTTAACACATTATCAAACAATAACAACAAGCCATAAAGTCAAGGAAAATATAACAAATAAGGAACACTCACCTATTTAAGCAAAATAACGTCCAAAATATCCTTCCGGATATTACCCTCAGTCACCAATGAAACCTAAGATTAAACGAGATAATATTACAGTTCATCTAGCTAAACAATTAAGCGAAATCGAAGAAACTCGACTATTTACGAGCAAAACGTATAAAGATGACTTTAAAGTGAATAGAGGGCATTTGGATCTGTGGACGGAAATAACTAGGGTTTCATAAACCAAACGCATAACTAAACTCAAAAGGGTTATAAAATTTCCAACGGAAAACACTTCGACCAAAGACAAATCAGTATCCAAATAGATAGGCTAAGGAAATATTCTTTCTGAATCGTTTATGTGACTCAAAATCAACTTATAATCGAGTAGACATTATATACAAATGTCGTGATGAAAATCACGTGAAAAGGGGGACAAAATACCTTAATTTCACATTTAAAACCTCACTTGAAAGTAGTTTTCTCGTAGCCGAGAAAACCCTAATTCATACCTCTTTATTTTGGGAAGGAGCAAGTAAACATTTGGAGTTTCAAATTGAAGAGGTATCATGTTTTAAAATGGTAAAACAGTCATGATATTCGCCAAGCGGAAATATACGAGTTCAAATAGAAAGTAGCTTCTCGAACACCCTTCGAGAGCACCAATGTAGTTTTCCATGAAATACGTCCAATTTGACACAAAACACATTTCCAAAACCACTTTAACTTACCCACATTACAAGAAAATAAACGGACGGCATTTCCCCCTAAATTCTTCACTTTCACCCTACAATCCAAAAACTAATTCTCATAGCAATTTAACCACAATCACGCATACGGTTAACAAGCAATAAAATACATCCAATTAGGCCATAATACCCTTCAATCAAAGCCAATTTGAAGCTTAAAAGCCAACCATAAGAAAACCCTAAATCAGAACCCTAGAACCAGAATTTATCCCCACAAGTGGAAATTTTCCGCAAACAATTGCAATTAACGCATAATAGTTCCATTTAACACCATCTCAATCCATCAATCCAAGGCCAATCCATGATTATCATACAAAATTACAAAAATCCCCAATAAATCAGAAAATGGTCCAACTTTACATAAAACCATGAAATCATCCACAACATAGCATCTTTAACCACTATGAAGCACTACTGTACCATTATCAAAACAACAAGGAAACTTTCTTAGCAACTCACCTTATAACACAAGAAAGGTAGGAACTTAAAGCTTCCCTTCCAAAAACAACTCCACTATCACCTTTAACCCTTTTCAGTTAGCATTTGTACCGAGTAGTTCGAAAATCCAACGGTGAAATCTCAAGATTCAAGCAAAAATTGAAACTAGGAAAATAAGAACTTTCTCTCTTCTCTCTAAGACACACGGCTGAGCTAAGGAAGAAATGAAGATATTTTGGGCCAAAAACTGAATAAAACGGAAGAAAACAGGCGGTCAATGTTGGTGGCCGCCTGTGCCACGTCACAATCCGGCCGGATTTTTGGGCGGATTCAAGGCAGTGGCAAAAATCATTTTTTTCAAAACCCTCAAACAATTTGGCCAGCAATCTAGCCAAGAACTGGCCGGATTTGCGGCCGGATTTGGTACCAAGCATTTTCAACAGAAATTTCTTTTCCAAACTCACACGCCGTATTCGTCCGTACTTCCAACGAATATATATATCTATAATCTCATGCAAATACACTTAATATACACAACCACACACTCACATTTATAGTGAAAACTTCCTTGGAAACATGGATAGCAAATTCTTTTTCATTTTTGAAAGGAAAGTGAGAGTAAACCAAATGCTGAGAAAATGCGAAAATTTTTAGGTGCTCACACTCTCTCTCCCTTAAGAAATTTCGTCCTTGAAATTTTTACCTTCATTTGCCTCGGACGAATCCGGAACTGTTTGGTTGTCTATCGCATAAACTTTTGCCGGTACACTTGGTCGATTCTGTCTTTCATTCGCTTGTTTTGATTTGGCCCCATCCAGTTGCGGAGTGCTACTTTCACTTGACTGTCTCCTCGGACAGTTGCTAACTTGATGATCACCACTTCCACAAATCAAGCACTCCTGTCCTTTCCGCCAACAATCATTCTCGGCGTGATTGGCCTTTCCACAGTATCCACAGACCAATCGAGGAGCTACTGTTTGACCTTCTCGAGAAATTTCCTTTGATCCGATCTGACTTCCTTTCATAGACCCTTCATCTAATGCTCCTAATATCCAAGGCGGGCAGGGTAAAGAATTCACTTTTTGCACTTTAGAAGGGGCTATCATTTCACTAAACTCTTCCAACACACTACCTGATGCACCCTTTTTCCGAGTTTGGGAGGCTTTTACCTGTGCCTTTGCATTCTCAATTCGTTGGGCATTCTCAAGGCCTCCGTAAATGTATTAACCTGAACCACCACTAGAGCTTCTTGAATTTCCAAATTCAATCCCTTTATAAACCATCTCACTCTTCTCTGTTCAGTGGCCACTAATTCGAAAGTGAACTTGGATGGTTTGGTAAATTTCATTTCATATTCCGCCACACTTAAGGTTCCCTGGCGTAGCCCAATAAATTCATCCTCCCTCCTTTCTTGGACTAAAGGTGAGAGGTACTTCTCGTTAAATTCTCTTATAAAGTTCGCCCATGTCCATACAGTCCGTTCTCTTTCCCACTTTGCTTTAATAACATTCCACCATGCTCGGGCCGGTCCTTCAAATTGGAACACCACAAAGTTTACTTGTCTTTGCTCGGTGTAGTTCAAAACTGCAAAGATGCTGATCATGGCCTCCAGCCTTTGTTCAGCTACATCCGGATCAGACCCTCCAAGGAATTTCGGAGGAGCAAACGTCTGAAACCTCTCAAGAGCCCATTCTTCTCCTATCTCAGGGTCTTGGGGTTGGTTCACGGCCATTTGACCTTGTTGATCCACCAGTCTTGCTAAGATATTCGTTATTTGTTGTATTGTCATCGCCATTTGGTCTCCGGCTTCAACTCTCGGTCCTTGTCCTTGTTCAGCTGTTGTTTCCCTTTCTTCTCTTAGTTCTTGGGCTCGCTTAGCCCCACGTCCGCGACTATGTCTTCCCTCCATACCCCTTCTTTCTCTCTCTCTCTCTCTCTCTCTTTTCCAAAAAGTAATTTAATGACTAAACGCAGTAAGTTGATTAAAGTAACTAAATTCTGGCACACCCAATACACAAATAGACATATACACATATAACACACCACATATCAAGGAGACAGATGATCGAATACACAAATACATATCAAGTTAGACAGATAATCATATACACAAATACACAAACTAACATCATGTAGTAACAATATACGGGCGAATAAAAAAAAGGCGATATGTCATCCCAGTCTCAGTTAAAATAACTCCGTTCTGTCTCTCACATCATTTTCTTTCCAAACCGAACACCCGTTGATCTCTTGTACTCATTCTAGCCAAACGAAGCCTATTCATGTTCCCAAAATGCAGGTCTCAAGTACTTAATATCGCCCTCAACTCTGCAGTACTCGGGCACGAGAATCCAAAATAAGACAATTCACATCTCGAGTTGGCCAGTCCCGAGAGTAAAATATCTACAATCGAAATTCCTACCCGACATACCTATCTATGATTCTCAGATACCACAAGAAAAATTTAAGGCCTATAACATTCACAGTTCATAGCTTATGCTCGAACGAGCACTTAGTCCTTCATACTTATTCACCACTTAGTCCAAGCTCACTCCGCGCAGAGACCACGCGCAGCAGGCTTTGATACCAACTGTGCCAGCCCCACCTCCCCCTAAGGCAAACCAAAGGGTTCGGTGGACTACCTGCCCAACCCTCGCCGGGACTTAGTCATACCTCAAGCAAATCCGAAAGAAACCATAAGAATAAGTATAGCGACAATCAAAAACTTAAAGCGAAACTTATATACATTTCTAACTCGAAAAGGAGTACGAACTCAAATATACAAAGGTTCTCAATTCTTAATACAACCAGCCCGCCAAACGCTAGGGCAAGAACCATTACAAAAAAAATTCAGAGATCTGGACTAAGCTAGTCTATACAAAGCTCCCGTCCTGGCTCGCCTTCCCCTGTTAAGAAAAACAAAACTAAAGGGATGAGCTAAAAACTCAGTGATGTTCCGAACACATAACCAAACAATAAAGCCAATGCATTAACCATAGATAACGATTAATTCAAGAAACATTTACAATGGAAAGAGATAATAACACATGCATTAAAAGGATACGGGCTCATAGGGAGCCATTCATTCGTTCGTTCATTCATTCTCCTATCATTCCCTTATTCCTCCAATCATTTGAAAATGCATTTTTGTAAGTAAAACCCTTTATTTGCATTGACATTCGTTCATTCATTTCATTCACTCTCTCCTGGACGTTGGCCAAGCTCCACTCGACAACAAGGTAATACTCGAGTATACCAAACGTTCACCCGGGGTCACCATATCGCCTGACCGAGTCCGCTTCTTGCTCGAGTCAATCGGTAACAAAGGGCAGGGCCCAGTTCAACCAAAAGCCTTACATTCATGCACAAGTAACGTTTCAATCATTGAATCATTGAAAATCTCACATTCATTTAGGTCCAGTGCGATAAAGTACACACTCGCCTAGAAAACTCGTTTTGGGAAATCATTGAGAGCACTTAACATATTATCAAACAATAACAACAAGCCATAAAGTCAAGGAAAATATAACAAACAAGGAACACTCACCTATTTACGCAGAATAACATCCATAATATCCTTTCGGATATTACCCTCAGTCACCGATGAAACCTAAGATTAAACGAGTGAATATTACGGTTCATCTAGCAAAACAATTAAGTGAAATCGAAGAAACTCGACTATTTACGAGCAAAACGTATAAAGATGACTTTAAAGTGAAAAGAGGGCATTTGGATCTGTGGACGGAAATAACTAGGGTTTCATAAACCAAACGCATAACTAAACTCAAAAGGGTTATAAAATTTCCAACGGAAAACACTTCGACCAAAGACAAATCAGTATCCAAATAGATAGGCTAAGGAAATATTCTTTCTGAATCGTTTATGTGACTCAAAATCAACTTATAATCGAGTAGACATTATATACAAATGTCGTGATGAAAATCACGTGAAAGGGGGGACAAAATACCTTAATTTCACATTTAAAACCTCACTTGAAAGTAGTTTTCTCATAGCCGAGAAAACCCTAATTCATACCTCTTGTGAGGACTCGCAAATTCCTTGTATTTTTCCTCAAAAATACCCTTTTATTTGAAAATTAGTATTTACCAAAGGCCACTACCCAAATATTTCACATTAAGTGTAGATAAACCTAGAAAATAGGGTTTTACGCTTCGGTTTCAAGTTTGGAGCAAAATTAGGGTTTTCGCGATTTTTCGCCGGATGAATTTTCGGTACAGAGTAAGGATTAAATTTGAGGATTAAAAGTGACTTTTAAGTGAGAAATAATATGTGATTGGTAGCAATGATATAAGGTTAGTGAATGGGAAGTAAAAACCCTAGTACGTGAGTTTTTAAGAAAAATGGCGCGAACCGGCGGGTCCCGCGCACTACCGTTTAAACGCACCACTTGACCACCATTTTTGCTTACCAAACAAATTTATTGAACTTGAGCAAAATATCTTCTCTCTTGGCAGCAAGCTTGACCGAAATTTGTGGCTCATAAGCAAGGGAAAGAAAGAGAAAAATTAGTGGCCAAGATTAGGCCAAGTGTTGGGCAATTTGTGGACACCATTAGTTCTAATCCTTTTGGCTTTAATATAAGACAACTTAGCTTCATACCTCTTCATATTTCTGCCAAGGGAGCTGAGAGAGAGAGAGGAGAAGAACAAGAGTGAACTTTCTTCATTTCTTCTTGATTCAAGCTACAAAGTGAGAAATCAAAATAACTAAACCGATTAAACTTCTCCTTGAGTGATTAGCTAGTGTTTGGTGGTGAAATTTTGGAAAGAGAAGGCTTGGGCTACACTTGGAGAACTCATATTAAGGTAAGGAAGATGATATCTCTCTAAATTTTTCTTTCAATCTTGGTTAAATTAAGTCTAGTAACTTGAGTAGTAGTGGAATCATGGATGCTAGCATGTTTGGAAGTTTTTCCCCTCTTTATATGATGAACTAGGGTTTGGGAAATTCTGCACAACTTATTGTATGATGCTTGTATGTTACAATTAATGTTGTATAAGATGTTTTGGTAGTGTGAGAAGTGAGAAATTGGGGAAAGTTGCACTAGAAACTACAAATTTCAGATTTCTGGAAATTCTAGCTTCCATTCTGTCCGGTTTGGTAACTGCATCTTAGAGGCCGAATTGGCCTTGGGTCAAAGAAGGAAAGTTGTAGAGAATGATATTTTGTAGGTTCCTGTAAAAGTTCAGCTCAATCAGAGCAATGTAGGTCATGAAAAGTCTGAAATACCCTTACTATTTTAAGTATTTCCCAAGCAGTCCGTGTGATCAGTTAAGTCCAGTTTATCACGTTTTTCGACTAGGATCCATTCTGATTTAGCTTTTAGCCAAAACATGAAAGTTGTAGTATTCTGAATGAGATTTCAAATGCCTCTAAGAACACCTGATTCGGACTTGTGTACTCTGAGTTATGTCCATTACAGTGTTCTGCGTTTAAACAGCCGACGAATTGGTTTCTGGTTTAGTAATTCGAGAATTTGACCAAGTTACATTAGAAACTGGACTAAGTGACCTTCATGAACATTGTAACCCTGAGTCTTAGCTTCGAAACGGCATAGGTTACGTCTTAATCCGATAAGCGTAGCCTCGGATACGTTATTTCCGCTTTCATACGTCAAATCTGTCTTTTGCTAAATTGAATTTCTGCACTTGTTATTACTGTATTTCTTATTCTTATGATATTGTGAGCCTATGGAACGGCTCTTGACTTGAATTGCTTATGTGTGATGTTGGGTTGTGGTTGAGGAAAAATAATGAAGCCAAAATGGCTGAAAAATTAGGTAAACACAAAGGGCGTGCTGCCCAAATTTTCGCCCGAGGTCTAGGTTTCTATTTGAACTTGTATACTTTTGTTAGGCCAATACCATGACCGGTTTTCCATTTTAAAACATGATTTTTCATCCTTGGGTTCAAACAACCCTCTTCTTACTTGAAAGTCATCTTTACACGTTTTACTCTTAATTAGTCGGGTATCTTCGTTTCCCTTAAATGTTTTGCTCGATAAACTGTAATATGTTCTCTTGTTCAACCTTAGGTTTCATTGGTGACTAAGGGTAATATCCGGAAGGATTTTGCATGTTATTTTGCATATCTAGGTGAGTGTTCCTTATTTGACTTTATGGCTTGTTGTTATCATTTGCTAATGTGTTAATTGCTTTTAATGATTTCCAAAATGAGCTTTCTAGGCAAGTGTGTACTTTATCGCACTCGACCTAAATAACTGTGCAATTTTCAAGGATTTCATAATTGAAATGTTACTTGCGCATGAATGTAAGCCTTTTGGGCTGAACTGGCCATTGCCCCTTGTTACTGGTCGTCTCGAGCCAGAAGCGGACTCGGTCGGGCGATTAGGGACTTGGGTGAACGTTTGGTATACTCGAGTATTACCGTGTAGGTTGGTGGAGACTGGCCAACGGCCAGGACGGGGGTGAATGAATGAATGAACGAACGAACGAACGAACGAGGGTTTATTGATAAACGAAAAATGCATTTTCTAATGATTGGAGGAATAAGGGGAAATGTCAGGAGAACGAATGAACGAAATAACGAATTGCTCCTTGTGAGCCGTATCCTTTTAATGAATGTGTTACTATCGCTTTCCATTGTAAATGTTTCTTGAATTATTGATACTCCATGTTTAATGTATTGGATTGATTATCTGATTATGTGTTCGGAACCTCACTGGGCTTTTAGCTCATTCCTTTAGTTTTGTTTTCCTTACAAGGGAAGGCGAGCGAGGACGTGAGCTTGAGATAGACTAGCCAATCTAGTTTTGTTTCTTTTGTTTCTTTTCTATTGGTTCTCGCCTAGTGCTTGGCACGGGCTGGACGTATGAAGGATTGAGAACCCTTGTATATTTGATGTTTTTATTCTCTTTTGGGTTGGCAATGTATATAAGTTCCGCTTTAAGTTTGGATCAATGCCCTATTTATTCTAGTGATTTATTTCAATTTTTAATTGAGGACTGTAGCGAACGACCGAGTCCCGGCGAGAGCTGGGCAGGCGGCCCGCCGAACTCTCTGGTACGCCTTAGGGGAGGGTGGGGTCGTTACAAGTGGTATCAGAGCTTAGGCTTCAGATCTCTGTAGTGTATCCTAGATTAAAGATTAGGATACCGGACTGTGGGATTTGATTGGACTTGAAAGTTAAGCGATTGAGGGATAAAATTTATAGTTGCTTCGCGTGGTTTCTACGTGGAGTGACCCTGGACTAAGTGGTGAATAAGTATGAGGGACTAAGTGAAGCTATGAATTGCGAATGTTATAGGCCTTAAATCTTTCTAATGGTATCTGAGGACCATAGATAGGTATGTCAGGTAGGAATTCCGATTGTAGATCATTTACTCTTGGGACTGCAGCTCGAGATGTGAATTATCTTATTTCGGATTCTCGTGCCTGAGTACTCTATTGTTGAGGTGCTGCTAAATACTTGAGACTTGTATTTTGGGAACATGAACAGGCTTTGTCTGACTAGAATGAGCACAAGAGGTCAGGGACATCTAGTTTGGATAGTAAGTGACGTGAGAGACCGAACGGGCTGATACTGGGACGACTTCACCTTTTCCTTTTGATTTACCTGTATATTGTTACTACATGACGTTAGTATACCAGTATGTACATGGTTATCTGTCCAATTTGATATGTATTTGTGTATTTGCTTTAGACAACCGACAAGTTCCGGACTCGTCTGAGGCAACTGAAGGTAAAATTTCGAGGGCGAAATTTTTTAAGGGGGAGAGAATGTGAGGACTCGCAAATTCCTTGTATTTTTCCTCAAAAATACCCTTTTATTTAAAAATTAGTATTTACCAAAGGCCACTACCCAAATATTTCACATTAAGTGTAGATAAACCTAGAAAATAGGGTTTTACGCTTCGGTTTCAAGTTTGGAGCAAAATTAGGGTTTTCGCGATTTTTCGCCGGATGAATTTTCGGTACAGAGTAAGGATTAAATTTGAGGATTAAAAGTGACTTTTAATTGAGAAATAATATGTGATTGGTAGCAATGATATAAGGTTAGTGAATGGGAAGTAAAAACCCTAGTACGTGAGTTTTTAAGAAAAACGGCGCGAACCGGCGGGTCCCGCGCACTACCGTCTAAACGCACCACTTGACCACCATTTTTGCTTACCAAACAAATTTATTGAACTTGAGCAAAATATCTTCTCTCTTGGCAGCAAGCTTGACCGAAATTTGTGGCTCATAAGCAAGGGAAAGAAAGAGAAAAATTAGTGGCCAAGATTAGGCCAAGTGTTGGGCAATTTGTGGACACCATTAGTTCTAATCCTTTTGGCTTTAATATAAGACAACTTAGCTTCATACCTCTTCATATTTCTGCCAAGGGAGCTGGGAGAGAGAGAGGAGAAGAACAAGAGTGAACTTTCTTCATTTCTTCTTGATTCAAGCTACAAAGTGAGAAATCAAAAGAACTAAACCGATTAAACTTCTCCTTGAGTGATTAGCTAGTGTTTGGTGGTGAAATTTTGGAAAGGGAAGGCTTGGGCTGCACTTGGAGAACTCATATTAAGGTAAGGAAGATGATATCTCTCTAAATTTTTCTTTCAATCTTGGTTAAATTAAGTCTAGTAACTTGAGTAGTAGTGGAATCATGGATGCTAGCATGTTTGGAAGTTTTTCCCCTCTTTATATGATGAACTAGGGTTTGGGAAATTCTGCACAACTTGTTGTATGATACTTGTATGTTACAATTAATGTTGTATAAGATGTTTTGGTAGTGTGAGAAGTGAGAAATTGGGGAAAGTTGCACTAGAAACTACAAATTTCAGATTTCTGGAAATTCTAGCTTCCATTCTGTCCGGTTTGGTAACTGCATGTTAGAGGCAGAATTGGCCTTGGGTCAAAGAAGGAAAGTTGTAGAGAATGATATTTTGTAGGTTCCTGTAAAAGTTCAGCTCAATCGGAGCAATGTAGGTCATGAAAAGTCTGAAATACCCTTACTATTTTAAGTATTTCCCAAGCAGTCCGTGTGATCAGTTAAGTCCAGTTTATCACGTTTTTCGACTAGGATCCATTCTGATTTAGCTTTTAGCCAAAACATGAAAGTTGTAGTATTCTGAATGAGATTTCAAATGCCTCTAAGAACACCTGATTCGGACTTGTGTACTCTGAGTTATGTCCATTACAGTGTTCTGCGTTTAAACAGCCGACGAATTGGTTTCTGGTTTAGTAATTCGAGAATTTGACCAAGTTACATTAGAAACTGGACTAAGTGACCTTCATGAACATTGTAACCCTGAGTCTTAGCTTCGAAACGGCATAGGTTATGTCTTAATCCGATAAGCGTAGCCTCGGATACGTTATTTCCACTTTCATACGTCAAATCTGTCTTTTGCTAAATTGAATTTCTGCACTTGTTATTACTGTATTTCTTATTCTTATGATATTGTGAGCCTATGGAACGGCTCTTGACTTGAATTGCTTATGTGTGATGTTGGGTTGTGGTTGAGGAAAAATAATGAAGCCAAAATGGCTGAAAAACTAGGTAAACACAAAGGGCGTGCTGCCCAAATTTTCGCCCGAGGTCTAGGTTTCTATTTGAACTTGTATACTTTTGTTAGGCCAATACCATGACCGGTTTTCCATTTTAAAACATGATTTTTCATCCTTGGGTTCAAACAACCCTCTTCTTACTTGAAAGTCATCTTTACACGTTTTACTCTTAATTAGTCGGGTATCTTCGTTTCCCTTAAATGTTTTGCTCGATAAACTGTAATATGTTCTCTTGTTCAACCTTAGGTTTCATTGGTGACTAAGGGTAATATCCGGAAGGATTTTGCATGTTATTTTGCATATCTAGGTGAGTGTTCCTTATTTGACTTTATGGCTTGTTGTTATCATTTGCTAATGTGTTTATTGCTTTTAATGATTTCCAAAATGAGCTTTCTAGGCGAGTGTGTACTTTATCGCACTCGACCTAAATAACTGTGCAATTTTCAAGGATTTAATGATTGAAATGTTACTTGCGCATGAATGTAAGCCTTTTGGGCTGAACTGGCCATTGCCCCTTGTTACCGGTCGTCTCGAGCCAGAAGCGGACTCGGTCGGGCGATTAGGGACTTGGGTGAACGTTTGGTATACTCGAGTATTACCGTGTTGGTTGGTGGAGACTGGCCAACGGCCAGGACGGGGGTGAATGAATGAATGAACGAACGAACGAACGAACGAGGGTTTATTGATAAACGAAAAATGCATTTTCTAATGATTGGAGGAATAAGGGGAAATGTCAGGAGAACGAATGAACGAAATAACGAATTGCTCCTTGTGAGCCGTATCCTTTTAATGAATGTGTTACTATCGCTTTCCACTGTAAATGTTTCTTGAATTATTGATACTCCATGTTTAATGTATTGGATTGATTATCTGATTATGTGTTCGGAACCTCACTTGGCTTTTAGCTCATTCCTTTAGTTTTGTTTTCCTTACAGGGGAAGGCGAGCGAGGACGTGAGCTTGAGATAGACTAGCCAATCTAGTTTTGTTTCTTTTGTTTCTTTTCTAGTGGTTCTCGCCTAGTGCTTGGCACGGGCTGGACGTATGAAGGATTGAGAACCCTTGTATATTTGATGTTTATATTCTCTTTTGGGTTGGCAATGTATATAAGTTCCGCTTTAAGTTTGGATCAATGCCCTATTTATTCTAGTGATTTATTTCAATTTTTAATTGAGGACTGTAGCGAACGACTGAGTCCCAGCGAGAGCTGAGCAGGCGGCCCGCCGAACCCTCTGGTACGCCTTAGGGGGAGGTGGGGTCGTTACACCTCTTTATTTTGGGAAGGAGTAAGTAAACATTTGGAGTTTCAAATTGAAGAGGTATCATGTTTTAAAATGGTAAAACAGTCATGATATTCGCCAAGCGGAAATATATGAGTTCAAATAGAAAGTAGTTTCTCGAATACCCTTCGAGAGCACCAATGTAGTTTTCCATGAAATACGTCCAACTTGACACAAAACACATTTCCAAAACCACTTTAACTCACCCACATTACAAGAAAATAAACGGATGGCATTTCCCCCTAAATTCTTCACTTTCACCCTACAATCCAAAAACCAATTCTCATAGCAATTTATCCACAATCACACATACAGTTAACAAGCAATAAAATACATTCAATTAGGCCACAATATCCTTCAATCAAAGCCAATTAGAAGCTTAAAAGCCAACCATAAGAAAACCCCCAAATCAAAACCCTAGAACCGGAATTTATCCCCACAAGCGGAAATTTTCCGCAAACAATCGCAATTAACGCATAATAGTTCCATTTAACACCGTCTCAATCCCTCAATCCAAGGCCAATCCATGATTATCATACAAAATCATAAAAATCTCCAATAAATCAGAAAATGGTCCAACTTTACTTAAAACCATGAAATCATCCACAACATAGCATCTTTAACCACTATGAAGCACTACCATGCCATTATCAAAACAACAAGGAAACTTTCTTAGTAACTCACCTTATAACTCAAGAAAGGTTGGAACTTAAAGTTTCCCTTCCAAAAACAACTACACTATCACCTTTAACTCTTCTTAGCTAGCACTTATACGGAGTAGTTTGAAAATCCAACGGTGAAATCTCAAGATTCAAGCAAAAATTGAAACCAGGAAAATAAGAACTTTCTCTCTTCTCTCTAAGACACACGGCTGAGCTAAGGAAGAAATGAAGATATTTTGGGCCAAAAACTGAATAAAACGGAAGAAAACAGGCAGTCAATGATGGTGGCCGCCTGTGCCACGTCACAATCCGGCCGGATTTTTGGCCGGATTCAAGGCAGTGGCAAAAATCATTTTTTTCAAAACCCTCAAACAATTCGTCCAGCAATCTAGCCCAGACCTGGCCGGATTTGCGGCCGGATTTGGTACCAAGCATTTTCAACAGAAATTTCTTTTCCAAACTCACACGCCGTATTCGTCCGTACTTCCAACGAATATATATATCTATAATCTCATGCAAATACACTTAATATACACAACCACACACTCACATTTATAGTGAAAACTTCCTTGGAAACATGGATAGCAAATTCTTTTTCATTTTTGAAAGGAAAGTGAGAGTAAACCAAATGCTAAGAAAATGCGAAAATTTTTAGGTGCTCACACTCTCTCTCCCTTAAGAAATTTCGTCCTTGAAATTTTTACCTTCATTTGCCTCGGACGAATCCGGAACTGTTTGGTTGTCTATCGCATAAACTTTTGCCGGTACACTTGGTCGATTCTGTCTTTCATTCGCTTGTTTTGATTTGGCCCCATCCAGTTGCGGAGTGCTACTTTCACTTGACAGTCTCCTCGGACAGTTGCTAACTTGATGATCACCACTTCCACAAATCAAGCACTCCTGTCCTTTCCGCCAACAATCATTCTCGGCGTGATTGGCCTTTCCACAGTATCCACAGACCAATCGAGGAGCTACTGTTTGACCTTCTCGAGAAATTTCCTTTGATCCGATCTGACTTCCTTTCATAGACCCTTCATCTAATGCTCCTAATATCCAAGGTGGGCAGGGTAAAGAATTCACTTTTTGCACTTTAGAAGGGGCTATCGTTTCACTAAACTCTTCCAACACACTACCTGATGCACCCCTTTTCCGAGTTTGGGAGGCTTTTACCTGTGCCTTTGCATTCTCAATTCGTTGGGCATTCTCAAGGCCTCCGTAAATGTATTAACCTGAACCACCACTAGAGCTTCTTGAATTTCCAAATTCAATCCCTTTATAAACCATCTCACTCTTCTCTGTTCAGTGGCCACTAATTCGAAAGTGAACTTGGATGGTTTGGTAAATTTCATTTCATATTCCGCCACACTTAAGGTTCCCTGGCGTAGCCCAATAAATTCACCCTCCCTCCTTTCTTGGACTAAAGGTGAGAGGTACTTCTCGTTAAATTCTCTTATAAAGTTCGCCCATGTCCATACAGTCCGTTCTCTTTCCCACTTTGCTTTAATAACATTCCACCATGCTCGGGCCGGTCCTTCAAATTGGAACACCACAAAGTTTACTTGTCTTTGCTCGGTGTAGTTCAAAACTGCAAAGATGCTGATCATGGCCTCCAGCCTTTGTTCAGCTACATCCGGATCAGACCCTCCAAGGAATTTCGGAGGAGCAAACGTCTGAAACCTCTCAAGAGCCCATTCTTCTCCTATCTCAGGGTCTTGGGGTTGGTTCACGGCCATTTGACCTTGTTGATCCACCAGTCTTGCTAAGATATTCGTTATTTGTTGTATTGTCATCGCCATTTGGTCTCCGGCTTCAACTCTCGGTCCTTGTCCTTGTTCAGCTGTTGTTTCCCTTTCTTCTCTTAGTTCTTGGGCTCGCTTAGCCCCACGTCCGCGACTATGTCTTCCCTCCATACCCCTTCTTTCTCTCTCTCTCTCTCTCTCTCTTTTCCAAAAAGTAATTTAATGACTAAACGCAGTAAGTTGATTAAAGTAACTAAATTCTGGCACACCCAATACACAAATAGACATATACACATATAACACACCACATATCAAGGAGACAGATGATCGAATACACAAATACATATCAAGTTAGACAGATAATCATATACACAAATACACAAACTAACATCATGTAGTAACAATATACGGGCGAATAAAAAAAAGGCGATATGTCATCCCAGTCTCAGTTAAAATAACTCCGTTCTGTCTCTCACATCATTTTCTTTCCAAACCGAACACCCGTTGATCTCTTGTACTCATTCTAGCCAAACGAAGCCTATTCATGTTCCCAAAATGCAGGTCTCAAGTACTTAATATCGCCCTCAACTCTGCAGTACTCGGGCACGAGAATCCAAAATAAGACAATTCACATTTTGAGTTAGCCAGTCCCGAGAGTAAAATATCTACAATCGAAATTCCTACCCAACATACCTATCTATGATTCTCAGATACCACAAGAAAAATTTAAGGCCTATAACATTCACAGTTCATAGCTTATGCTCGAACGAGCACTTAGTCCTTCATACTTATTCACCACTTAGTCCAAGCTCACTCCGCGCAGAGACTACGCGCAGCAGGCTTTGATACCAACTGTGCCAGCCCCACCTCCCCCTAAGGCAAACCAAAGGGTTCGGTCGACTACCTGCCCAGCTCTCGCCGGGACTTAGTCATACCTCAAGCAAATCCGAAAGAAACCATAAGAATAAGTATAGCAACAATCAAAAACTTAAAGCGAAACTTATATACATTTCTAACTCGAAAAGGACTACGAACTCAAATATACAAAGGTTCTCAATTCTTCATACAACCAGCCCGCCAAACGCTAGGGCAAGAACCATTACAAAAAAAATTCAGAGATCTGGACTAAGCTAGTGTATACAAAGCTCCCGTCCTGGCTCGCCTTCCCCTGTTAAGGAAAACAAAACTAAAGGGATGAGTTAAAAACTCAGTGAGGTTCCGAACACATAACCAAACAATAAAGCCAATGCATTAACCATAGATAACGAATAATTCAAGAAACATTTACAATGGAAAGCGATAATAACACATGCATTAAAAGGATACGGGCTCATAGGGAGCCATTCATTCGTTCGTTCATTCATTCTCCTATCATTCCCTTATTCCTCCAATCATTTGAAAATGCATTTTTGTAAGTAAAACCCTTTATTTGCATTGACATTCGTTCATTCATTTCATTCACCCTCTCCTGGACGTTGGCCAGGCTCCACTCGACAACAAGGTAATACTCGAGTATACCAAACGTTCACCCGGGGTCACCATATCGCCTGACCGAGTCCGCTTCTTGCTCGAGTCAATCGGTAACAAAGGGCAGGGCCCAGTTCAGCCAAAAGGCTTACATTCATGCACAAGTAACGTTTCAATCATTGAATCATTGAAAATCTCACATTCATTTAGGTCCAGTGCGATAAAGTACACACTCGCCTAGAAAACTCGTTTTGGGAAATCATTGAGAGCACTTAACATATTATCAAACAATAACAACAAGCCATAAAGTCAAGGAAAATATAACAAACAAGGAACACTCACCTATTTACGCAGAATAACGTCCATAATATCCTTTCGGATATTACCCTCAGTCACCGATGAAACCTAAGATTAAACGAGTGAATATTACGGTTCATCTAGCAAAACAATTAAGTGAAATCGAAGAAACTCGACTATTTACGAGCAAAACGTATAAAGATGACTTTAAAGTGAAAAGAGGGCATTTGGATCTGTGGACGGAAATAACTAGGGTTTCATAAACCAAACGCATAACTAAACTCAAAAGGGTTATAAAATTTCCAACAGAAAACACTTCGACCAAAGACAAATCAGTATCCAAATAGATAGGCTAAGGAAATATTCTTTCTGAATCGTTTATGTGACTCAAAATCAACTTATAATCGAGTAGACATTATATACAAATGTCGTGATGAAAATCACGTGAAAGGGGGGACAAAATACCTTAATTTCACATTTAAAACCTCACTTGAAAGTAGTTTTCTCGTAGCCGAGAAAACCCTAATTCATACCTCTTTATTTTGGGAAGGAGTAAGTAAACATTTGGAGTTTCAAATTGAAGAGGTATCATGTTTTAAAATGGTAAAACAGTCATGATATTCGCCAAGCGGAAATATATGAGTTCAAATAGAAAGTAGTTTCTCGAATACCCTTCGAGAGCACCAATGTAGTTTTCCATGAAATACTTCCAACTTGACACAAAACACATTTCCAAAACCACTTTAACTCACCCACATTACAAGAAAATAAACGGATGGCATTTCCCCCTAAATTCTTCACTTTCACCCTACAATCCAAAAACCAATTCTCATAGCAATTTAGCCACAATCACACATACAGTTAACAAGCAATAAAATACATCCAATTAGGCCACAATATCCTTCAATCAAAGCCAATTAGAAGCTTAAAAGCCAACCATAAGAAAACCCCCAAATCAAAACCCTAGAACCGGAATTTATCCCCACAAGCAGAAATTTTCCGCAAACAATCGCAATTAACGCATAATAGTTCCATTTAACACCATCTCAATCCCTCAATCCAAGGCCAATCCATGATTATCATACAAAATCATAAAAATCTCCAATAAATCAGAAAATGGTCCAACTTTACTTAAAACCATGAAATCATCCACAACATAGCATCTTTAACCACTATGAAGCACTACCATACCATTATCAAAACAACAAGGAAACTTTCTTAGCAACTCACCTTATAACTCAAGAAAGGTTGGAACTTAAAGTTTCCCTTCCAAAAACAACTACACTACCACCTTTAACTCTTCTTGGCTAGCACTTATACGGAGTAGTTTGAACATCCAACGGTGAAATCTCAAGATTCAATCAAAAATTGAAACTAGGAAAATAAGAACTTTCTCTCTTCTCTCTAAGACACACGGCTGAGCTAAGGAAGAAATGAAGATATTTTGGGTCAAAAACTGAATAAAAAGGAAGGAAACAGGCAGTCAATGTTGGTGGCCGCCTGTGCCACGTCACAATCCGGCCGGAATCTGGCCGGATTTTTGGTCGAATTCTTGGCCGGATTCAAGGCAGTGGAAAAAATCATTTTTTTTCAAAACCCTCAAACAATCCGGCCAGCAATCCGGCCAAGATCTGGCCGGATTTGCGGCCGGATTTGGTACCAAGCATTTTCAACAGAAATTTCTTTTCCAAACTCACACGCCGCATTCGTCCGTACTTCCAACGAATATATATATCTATAATCTCACGTAAATACACTTAATATACACAACCACACACTCACATTTATAGTGAAAACTTCCTTGGAAACATGGATAGCAAATTCTTTTTCATTTTTGAAAGGAAAGTGAGAGTAAACCAAATGCTAAGAAAATGCAAAAATTTTTAGGGTTCTCACAGTTGGGCAGTACTGGATCCTTATCTGTGAATCTCTTACTATAATTTAGTCTTAAAATTAAGGGAGAATTCTTTGTTTGTGGTTTGAAAGGAAGAAAATTTTGGTTTGAGAGGGTGATACGGATTTCGTGGTATGATTGTAAAGATGAAAGGGACCTTACGTTGATGATTTGTCAACGTACAGTGTATAAGTTTAAGAGTTAGCAAGAATAGTAACCAAGTTTCAACTCTTCTTTTTATCGAATTTGAAGTGGTGTCACTTTTCACCTTTTGTTATCTTCATTGATCTTTTTTTTAGTATGTTAATTTAGCCATTGTGTTGTTAAGATTTTCTTTCTAGATAGATTATGATAGTGGCCTGAGTGAGGAAAAGCTCTTGACAAGTAGAAGAAAACGCTGTAGAATCTAGTTTTTTGAGTAAAGAAGATAATTTCAAGAACGAAATTCTGTTAAGGGGGGAGAAAATGTGAGGACCTGAAAAATTTTCTCATTTTATTTCTTCGAATACATTCTCTATACTTTACTTTATTGTCTTAATTCCTAGATATTTTTACAAGTGAATCATGTTTCAAATCATTTTCCATGTATATGTTAGTGCATGTTAAATTTTGTGAGAACTCTCACTTAAAAATATAAATTTCCCTAAATCACTTGCATTACCCTAAGATTAAATCAATTATGACATTTTCTTGCATTGTATTTCATTACCTTTTATTTGAATTGTAACATCTTCTTAAATTGGCATTATTTTATTTCACCACATACACTATGACCAAATATCTTTTTTATTGTGGTTGAGACTTTAGGTGATAGTTTAGGGGTGTTAGTTAGACAATGAAAACATTTGGAGGGTAGCAACTTTATTTGACAAAGATTAAAGGAAAAATGGCCAAGATTGAACCATGTGGCAAAACCCTAACCATTCATCTTATTTGACCAAGGAAATTAGAAGAATTTAAACCAATTTGGCTCCATTTTTCTCCTCTTATGGCCGGCCATCTTAGGTTCCAAGGGAAGAGAGAAAAACTTCAATTTTCTTGCTTTTTAACCCTAGCTTGATCTTGAGTAAAAATCAAAAGTGAAGGAACCTAGGTTAGTTGAGTGAACTACCTTCAAGTTTAGTATGTGATTCAAGCTTGGAGCTTTGGTTTTGGTGGCTTTTGGGTGATTCAAGTTTCACATAAGAGAGGTATATGATCCTTAACTCTTAGCTTTATTGTGTTATATCAAGTGTTTGAGGTTTTAATGGCAACTAGAGGTTGAGTTGAGGTTGTTTGTAGTGAAATTCCTTGAGTTAAACAAGTGGAAGTAGGGTTGGTTGTTTAGCATGCCATGTGTTTGATACTTTGTTTAAGCTTTGTTTATGGTTTTTCTTAATGTATTAACATGTTTTGGATCCTTTTAAAGTTAGGAATAACTATTAGAATGTTGTTTGAGTTACCTTTAATGAAAGGGTGGAAGTTGGAGTTGCATGTGAACTTGTGGACCATTTTGTTTTCTCTTGGCTGACCGGCCTTGGAGTGGAGGTTTCTCTTTGATTTTTGTGGCCCTTTCCACCTTAATTAAGCCTAAGGAACTTGGATCAACATTGGTTTAAGTTTTGGTGTGAGTTGAAGTGGAAATGAACAAGTAAAGTGGTTGTTTTTGGGCAAGTTAGTCGACTGTTTTGCTTCTTCTTTGTTGGCTAGACTGTTTTGATTCTTTTAATCATTTTGTATGTTGTACTTTAAGCTTCAAGGGTGCTAGATAACTTGATCCCCTGTATATGAACTCTAGGAGATTGAATTGGATGAATTTAAGCCAAAATGAGTGAAGTTGGCAAGAAGAAATAGAGTAACTTTGTTAAGGTTTGACCTGATCAGAGTAGAACAATTAGCCAACTTACCTGGACTACTGGTATTTGTAGGGGAAGAACTAGAGTCTGAATTTTATACCATTGGAAATCCCTTCGAGTCTAGTTTCCAACGCCACCAACGGCACATGATTTTGACTTTTTTACAGTAAGATATGACCGTTTTCCCAAGACTGCGCGGACAAGACTATTTTACCCGCGAAGACACTTATGAACTTAAATGAGATTTTTCTTTTGCTCAACTTTCTTGCACTTATCAAACTCATTTTCTTATGACCTTTTACTACATTTTGGGCTTAACTTGCATGGTGATTTGAGTCGATTTAACAACCCACTTGGTCACCTATTGAACTTACATTTGGGTTGGAAAATAAACCTAGAATGTTAACGATTTCACTTGTTGCCCTAGGGCTGAGAAATGGAGGTGAACGTAACCAAGGAACTTGATGATTGAACTCTGCATTTCTTCACAGGTGAGTGTTCTAAGTGCATGAAAATATTTATGTGGAATGTCTCCTTGCTTGAATATCATGCTTGTTTGGTTAAAGTAATTGCTCTTGAATTGATGACCTTTGGGACGAGGATGTACTTTATCATACTCGATCCTTTGTAGTTCACTTCATGATATTGATATGAAATGAATTGTTTTACTTGCACTTGACTTGTTGGTTACTTGGATGGTTATTCCACTGACTTTCTTCTGTGCTTGGGGCACGTGTTACATGCTCACTGTTGTTAGAAATCACTAGGTACTTGATTTATCGTCGCATAGGCAAGTGTGTACATTATTGCACTTGAACTAACTCGACTAAACTTTTGAGATTTTCTTAAAATATGTACCGGCCATTTTGTTATAACTGAAATGTGGCTAGAATCCGGCCACTTTATGACCGAATTTCCGGCCGGATTGTCGACCGGACTTGAGGCAATGAGCATAAAAAATTTTAAAGTCTTCCCTGTAAATCCGGCCTTGAATCTGGCCAAATATGTGGCCGGATTTGGTGAGAAAATTTCTGATTTCTATAGTTTTCCTTCAGTCTTCTTGTTTGATCTGGTTTTCATAACAACCCGATTCTCAACTATTTGGACTTGAAATACTTCGAATGCTTGAAAATGTGAATTACTGGATATTACTTGTGACTTGGTTACAGCGAGGCGAGTGTTTCCTTATTCGCCCTCGACCTCCAAGAACTTGAATTAATTGATCCTGCATGCGGACTTGTATATTTATGTGCATGATTGTAAACCGGCTGCATTTCTCTTGTGGCATTTAAATAGTAAACCGGCTACAGCCTTTGTGAGACCCCGTAATTTTCTCATTTTCTGGGTTTTATTCTATTTAATGGCATATTTTTCTACATTTTCTTTATTAGGAAAATTTCTAGGTAATTTTTATGAGTAAATATTCTTTTTTAGAAAATTTTCTAGTATTGGTTAGTTTTTGAGAAATTAAGAGCGTATACCGGGCATGGGACCCGCTAGTGCAGTAAGTTCGGTAAAATTGGGCCAAATAGGTTAAGTTTTTGTACTGGGATTAATTTGCTAGATGTTAAGAGATAATTAGAGGTTGCTTAGATGGTTAATGATGGAGAGACAAAAGGATAAGTTTTAACAAAAAGGGACGCTAGGTGTCTTCACATGGTTGGGACTTGGACTTTGACTACTAATTCCTAACTTTACTAAATACCGATTTGGACCAAAAATCATCTTCATTTTGTCTTGCTTTGGCCGAATTTCTTAGAGAGGAAAGGAAAGAGAAGGTTTCAACTACTTCATCCATTTCTTGCACAAATCTTGTGATCCAACCATCCAAACTTGAAATCACTCCATAAAACTCCCTAGCTAGGTAGGATTGTGGAAGGTGGTGGAGTGGTTTGGAAAGAGGAGGTGCTAAAGTGCTTCTTTTCTTGAGGTTTCAAGGTGAGTAGCTAAGGAATTCCCTCTTTGATCTTGTTAATGTCAAATTAATGGTTTATGTTGGTTAAAGATGTGATTTTATGGAAGATTAGCACTTGAATGCATGAATTTCAGATTAGGGTTTCTAGTTTCTTCAATTCTGCCCGGTACTTTTACACCTAGTTAGAGGCCGAATTGGCCTTAGCACAAAACATTAAAGTTGTAGAGAATGCTTTTTTCTAGTTTCCTGTAAAGTTTCAGCCCAATCCGAGCTCGGTAGCCTGAGATAAGATGGCAATACCCAGACTGGTCCAGGTAGGAATTCAGCGAACAGGGTTGTCATTTCACCCAATCTGACCGTGACTTTTCACCATGATCCTTACCGAATTAGATTTTTTCCAAAACATGAAAGTTGTATCCAATAGTATAAAATAGTTTCCTTCAAAATTTCAGCTTGATCCGACAACTGTAGCATGTGAAATGACCGAAATACCCTTGACTGTCCATGAAACCTGTTTCACGCCCAGAATTCTGTTTTTGTGTAGTTTTCCATTTTAGATCATGAAAATGCATGATTTGGCCTTGGAGGTCTTCATAAGAAATGTAGGGTTGTGTTTAAGCTTCGAAACACCATAAGATACACTTCAATCGGACTTCGGTAGTCTGAGTTATTACTGTTTAACAATTGTGCGGTTAGCCAACCTGTTTGTGAGATTCTGGTTTCGTATATTTCAATTTTGGCCTAGATACATTGCAAATTGGACTGAGTGGCCTTCTTCAACATTGTATCCCTTTCTCTTAGCTTCGAAACGGTGTACATTGCACCTCAATCCGACTAGTGTCGCTTCAGTTGTGTTAGTTCCGCTAAACAACAGTAAATCCACCTTTTGTTTTCTAACCTAAACGTCATTTCCGTACTTATTATTAGCTTGATTTTGTCCTTGTATTGTCTTGAGCCTATTGAACGGCTATTGAAATTAAATTGTTGTGTGTGTACCTTTGGGTTGGAATGATAAAAATAATGAAGCCATAAATGGCTGGAAAATAGGTAAATACAAAGGGCGTGCTGCCCAAATTTTCGATCGAGGGCTAAGTTTCTATTTGAACTTGTATATTTTTCGTTTGGCAAATACTATGACCGTTTTCCATCTTAAAACATGATACCTTTTCCATTTGAACCTTCAAATGTTTATTTACTACTTCATACCAAAATATAGAGGTATGACCTAAGGTTTTCTCAGTCAAGACATGTAGGCCACAATACCTACTTGAATGTATATTGATTTTGAACCACATAAACGATTCCGAAAAAATAATATTTCTGAACCTATCTAGTTGGATTCCGACTTGACTTTGTTTCAAGTGCTTTCCTTTGGGAACTGTTATAACCCTTTGAGTTTGGTCCATGACACCTAGTTGTTTCACCTTTATCCGTTTTACTTGTAACTAGTCGAGTTCCTTGATTCCACTTACTTGTTTTGCTAGATGAATTGTAATATTCTTTCTCGTCGAATCATAGGTTTTCTCGGTGACCAAGGGTAAGATCCGATAGGACATTTTGGACGTTATTTTGCATAATTCGGTGAGTGTTCCTTGTTTGCTATATTTTCTTGACTTCATGACTTGTATTATTGTTTGATAACGTGTTAAGTGCTTTCAATGATTTTCAAAACGAGTTTTCTAGGCGGGTGTGTACTTTATCACACCCGACCTAAATAAATGTGAAATTTTAAAAAATTGAATGATTGGAACGTTACTTGTGCATGAATGTAAGCCTTTTGGCTGAATTGGGCCCTGCCCCTTGTTACCGATCGACTCGAGCCAGAAGCGGACTCGATCGGGCGATTTGGTGACCTGGGTGAATGTTTTGTATACTCGAGTATTACCTTGTAGGTTGGTGGAGGTTAGTGGAGCCTGACCAATGTCCAGGAAGGGTTGAATGAAATGAACGAACGTATCCTTTTCATGTGTGACTTATTGTAAATGTTGTAAATGTTTCTTGACTTATTGTTTGATTTATGGCTTGATCCTATGTTCGGAACCTCACTGAGCTTTTAGCTCACCCCTTTAGTTTTGTTTTCCTTAACAAGGGACGGCGAGCAGGATGAGAGCTTGGTATAGACTAGCTTGGTCTAGCTCTTTGTTTTGTAATGGTTCTCGGCCTAGTGCTTGGCACGGGCTGGTTGTATGGTGAAGTGAGAACCTTTGTACATTTGATGGTTGTACTTCCTTTTGAGATACCAATGTATATATAAGTTTCACTTAAGTTTTGGATTGTTGTATGTTATTCCTTTGGTTGTACTCCGAATTTGATTAAGGAACGACTGAGTCCCGGCAAGAGCTGGGCAGGCGGTCCGCCGAACCCTTTGGTTCGCCTTAGGGAAAGGTGGGGCTGTCACATCCTTCTTGTAGTGGTTGAATTGTAGACCAACTACATTTCTCTTGTTGTGGTTGAGCTGGGTCTTCGACCATATCGGAGACGTCGGGTAAGTGGAATCTAGGGTTACTCATGTATATGTGTAAATGTAAGTCGATAACGGTTGAACTGAGCCCTCGTTGGACCTCTTGCTTTAGACTAGCCTCAAAGCGGTTCGGTAAGCTGGACAATCTTGGGTAAAGGACAAGTTCCTAACTTGTTTATTCTGGACTGGAATTCATCACTTGAACATTGATATTACTAAATACGGAGCGTTAAGTGACAACTAATGTCTCCAATCATTTACTGCGTGGGCATTGGATAACAGCCGATGATTCCATTCCTGAGTACTGAATACTTGGGGCTATAAGCCATATTTTAAATTATGTATGTCTGGGACTATAAGTCCAACCCAAGGCTAGTTAGTCGAATCGAGCCGACAAGGGATTGGTCAAGGAGATCGATGAATCTTGGGTATTTCTTTGACGTTCGGGCCTGGTAAGGGATATGTTTGGTGGATGAAAATTAGGGTAAAGTGGAGATCTATGGACATTATACTTTCGTGGTTGACAGAGAGTCAATGGACCTTGATCAACTTACTGTGGAACTTGCTCCTGAGAGTTACCTATATCCTTTGCCATGAATGTATTCTTTACTATACACTTTTGCATGATCTATCTGGCTACTTGCTTAACTATATGCTAAGTTATGATCTATTTGAATTTGACTTGTTTCTTGATGTTAGGGTATGCTATCTTGTCTCTTATTTTACCTGTTTGGTTACTTGGAATCTTACTGGATTTTTAGCTCATTCCATGCTATTTGTTTTCCTTACAGGGATGAGAACATGAGAGGTTGATTGAGGAAGGTCTCAATTTCTTCTAAGTTTGTTAGTTGCTCGAGTGAGTACTTCGTAGATGTCTAGCCAGCTTGTTTGGTTGATTTTCTTGCAAGTTTGACTCATTGGTTGTATTGTAGATTGTGTGGACAGTGGATGTCCATGAGTGTATCTATCTTGAAGGTTGTTTTTAATATCGCTTTTATTATTGAGGTTTTATTTGAAATTTCATGATATGTGACTGAGTCCTAACGAGAGTTGGACAGGCTGTCCGCAAAACCCTTGGGTACGCCCTATGGGGAGGTGGGGCTGTCACAATCTTCGATCCAATAGCCATAAAATATTATATTATTTTATAAATTTACTAATATATATTATTTAATTAAATATATATGGATCTAGGTAAGGTCTGATATGGACTTGAATTTGGATATGAATTCTAGAAAATCAGACCCTACCCAGACCCACGACTCTCTCACAGGGTCTAGGTCTGGGTTGGGTCTGAATTTGAGAAATTAAATCCAAACCCTACCCAAATATATTGGGTCTGAATTGGATCTAGATAAGACCCGACCCATTGACATGCCTAGTTGGGTTAGAGGACAATAGACTTTGAGAACAATTCGGACAGTAGAAACCTTTATGGTAGGAACTTCCTACCATAGGCAGCTCCTCAGAGCATGACACGTGTGTTTATGAAATGAGGAGCTCACAAACCGTTATGTTGCAGTGATAACACGTGTGAAAATAAACCAAACAAGACATGTCCGGATGTAGCCTTTTTTCCCCTCCAATTCCTCCGTTCACTGTGCATTGTTTCCCCACTGCTTTATTACATTTAAAAAATTGTGAAGCTATACTTTTCTGCACCTAATATACCAAACAATTTAATAAAATTAATAACAACATACCAACAATATATACCCATGACATAAATATACTAAACAATTATAAAAATTATTAGGATTATATAATTACTTTAGAACTTGCTCCTAAACACCGTGCAACTAAATTTTTCATTTAAACTAATGATAGTACAAAAAAAGACTAATTAATGAAAATACGATCTCGAAAAATTTTTAATTCACAGTCACAATATGTGAATTCATGATAAATACAAAAAAGTATAGTACTTTAATCATATAATGAAGGAAAGCCATAAAGAGCAGGCCATTTACGAGAAAAATTTTCATTAATAAAAATACCAACTCTTCACGGCTTTCTTACCAGTCCACCAACGTATGAGCAAAGTGCTAATAATTAAATTAGTAATTTTTTCGATTTATACATAATTAAATTTTTTTTTGCATTTCCACAAAAAATAAATGAAAAATTTTTATCAGAAAGCACAAAAGTCAAAATGATTGGTCTAAAAGAGAAAGGAATAGCAGATATGTACAGTACTTGTATTTCACGTTCGAAAATGCTACAGTGCTGTTTTTGAAAAACATCCCCAAAAACATCTAATCCAAACAGAATCAATCTTCATTATTTAAAATACCAAATCTGTGAATGTGTTTTAACTGTTATCCATTGGTATCCTAAAGTATCATTTTCCCATCAAATACCAGTTCTTTAACACCCAATTTTTCATAAACAAATTTATTTATCGGATAATATAAAAATATATCAATTTTCCAATAAATAACTATTTCCAATAACTAGCTGGTGATTTATTGGAAAACAGGTTTATTTTTATTTTATCCGATAAATAAATTTATGAAAAAATGGGTACTCTATTCTTATAATAGAGGAAAACCATAAAGAGTTGGTGTTTTATGAAAAAATGGATACTCTGTTCTTATAATATAGGAAACCCATAAAAAGCTAGTGTTTTATTAGAAAATGAGTTTATTTTTATTTTATCCGATAAATAAATTTATTTATGGAAAAATGGGTGTTAAAGAACTGGTATTTGATGGAAAATGATACTATAGGATACCAATGGATAACAGTTAAAACCCATTCACAGATTTGGTATTTTAAATTACAGTCTTCATTATTTAAAATATCAAATCTGTGAATGTGTTTTAACTGTTATCCATTGGTATTTTAAAGTATCATTTTCCCATCAAATACCGGTTCTTTAACACCCATTTTTCCATAATCAATTTATTTTTTGGATAAAATAAAAATATACTCATTTTTCAATAAATAGCTATTTCCAATAAATAGCTAGTGATTTATTGTGTGAAGACCCGAAAAATTTCTTATTTTATCAAATATTAATGGTTTAATTAAGTATTTATCCACCTGTTTTCCCCAAATAATTTATTACGACCATTTTAAATCCATTTGTATGGAATAATGTCTTCATTATGTTTTTGAAATGTCCCGTTAACAACTTCAATTTTCGAAAGGATTGTTTAAGTGCGAGATAGTGAACACGAGTGTTTCGAGGTGATATTATATTCGAGAGTATGATTATCCTGGGGAAATTAAGAACGGACAATAGCAGATTAAGAAAAGTTAATCGAGAATTAAAGGTGAATAAGTTCTAAGTGAGCATATACTACTCACGCGTGGATAGTTTTCCAAAAGACGCTTGGATACAAATTTATTGGAGATTTGAGGAGGTAATACTCGACTCATGTGAGGACTCGAAAAAACTCCTATTAAAACCCTATTTTGAGTTTATTTAATTATTTACTTGTTCATTTATTCCGAGTATTATTTTCTAGATCTATTAGACCTAAATACATGGTAATATAACTTCGTTATATTTTAAAAGTGACTTGTTTCAAGAATTAATTTCCGGGAGCGCGTTTAGTAAAAAAAAAAGTGAATAGTGCTTGGAGATTTTATCCGCTTGAGAGTGCAATAAGCTTGGAATATTGGAGACTCGTACTATGGTTCTAAAATAGGAAATATTATGAATAAATACTCAAGTGATAGTTAATAGTGCAATCGTTATAAGAATTTTCCGAAAGTTTCGCGTTATAGCGTTAAATTTGGCGGTACGCGTTTTCACACGCGCGACTTCATTTGAGGGACTTTAGACCCTTATTTCGGGACAATTAAGAGTGAATAATATTTACATGAATATAAGTGCATTAGAGGTTTAGTGCACTAGTGAAACAAATGCGAGAGAAATCGAGCCGTAATCGTACCAAACGGCCCCTAATGAGAGTTGACTTTTGGGTGATTTTGCACCACACATTGCACCTTCTCTTGGAAGCTAACTTGGATCAAACACACTCTCTCTTCTCTCTCCTCATGGCCGGCCAAGACACCCTCTCTCTCTAACTCCTTGTTCAAAAAAAAATTCTGCACACTAATCTTCCCCAAAACCACCCCAAATCACCTCCAAATCACACCAAACTTGGAGACCACTTAGCAAACCTCTTGGAGATTATATCTAGCTAAGGAGGAGGGGAGCTTTCACGGTTTCTTGGAGCTTCAAGAGGGCCGAAAATTCTGACCTTGCAAACCAAAGGAGTAGGTAATGATCAACCCTTGGATTCTTATCTTTTGGAGATTATATGACAAGATTAAACTCATGCATGCACTTAGTTACTTGATTATGGTGTAAGAATGTGATTGTGGGCTCTTGGAATTCCCACACTTGGGTTGTTGTTGCTGATGTGATGATTGATGGTGATTATATTGTTGGTTTAGTGATATTAATGATGCATTAGTGGTGGGTAATTGGTAGGAACTTCATTGGGTGTAAGAGGCTAAAATTTCCGATTTTGCCCCTGCCATGTTCGGCCATTTCCAGGCCAATTTTTAATGGTTTAATGGCTTGAATTGAATGTTTGTAGGATGTATTAGATGTGTGAAAAATTTCATTGAAAAATAATGAGGTTTGAATGGGCAAATGAATTTTTGTTCGAAACCAGCAAATCTGGAAAACTGATTCGCGTATGCTCTGACCAGCAGTAGTATTTTGGCTATAACTCTGTCCTCGGATGTCGAAATCATGTGCCGTCAGTGGCGTTTGAAACTAGACATTCCTAGCTTTAATTTGGTATATAATGCACGTTCTGATTCTTTGTGAGCAAGCCGAACCAAATGTTTTAAGTTCGCTGTCCTGTTACTCTGTTCTTCTGGAATGAAGTGTTCAGGCAGCAACTTGATGCCCGAATTTGAACCAGATGGGTGCCGAATTTGGAAACGATTTCTTCTGTGATATTTTAACTCTATGAATGCATTTTCCAACGGCGTAAGCCATGCTCGATTTCGAGCTCTAATGACTGAGTTGTGACTGAAACAAGTGGACTGCTCTGTTTTGGAAAACCCTAATCTTTGGACTGGTTTGGAACAAAATCTTGGAGTGAACTTGTTAGTTGATGTTTTTGATATTAAACACTTACCAAAGGTATTATGGATGTATCTTAGACCCTTATTTCACAAATGAACCATGTTTGGGTAACTTTCTTGGTTAAACGATTGGAAATTTGGAAAATGAAAGTCAAAGGCAGATTGCCTTAGGATTTTTCTTGAACTTTGGCTGGCTAATTAACGACCTTGCCGAAGGTATTTTTCCCCGAAATTCGATAGAGAGATACCTTCCATATAGTATTGAAATACTGCCAATTTTGGTGCCGATTCAAGTTCGTTTCGATACCCAATTGAATTACTAAAGTTAGAGGTTCAAATCTGGAAAATTCTCATCCAGTCTTGAACTTGCTCAACTTCGGGCTACCGTATCTCGGTGCTCGAAACTCCGATTCTTGATCCGCTTGTTTTGTTATAAACTTCACTTGCAACACTAATTGAGCTGCAAAATTCAGAGGCCGGTTTACAACGTGCGAATCGTGCCGAATTTTCAAAGTTGGCCAAAATCCAACTTCATTCTGCCTTGTGAACCAACCCTGCACCTTCAAGCTCATTTTTGAGCACTTTTCACTTCGATTCATGGAAAAGCGTCTTCTAGGAACTTATAGTACTTTCTAAGAGGTTTCCAACGGTATAAAGTTTTCCAATTTTTGACTTGTACCGAGTGAGTTACGATTTTTCAAAGATTCATAATAAAGCTGAAAATTTTCCAATTTCAAAGAAATAGAGTTTTTCAAGAACTCTTTACACTTTTGATATTATCTAAACGTTTTGCCCACGATTTTCATGATAAAAACTCAACTAATATTATACTTCATAAAACGCAAGTTGAATCTCGATTTACGAGTAATTGATGTTCATTTTTTGTGAAATATTCCTTAGATCGTACTAATGTACAATCTTACTTGATAATTGAGATACTTGAGTAATTATCCACCATTAACTGCCAGGCACACAAGGAGACCTTCAAGAGGATCTCACAGTGGACACTTGAACTCCAGCGAATAATCTTTATTAAATTGCTCGGTGAGTGTCAAGTGTGTGAATCTTTGATACTTGCTTAATTGTGGTAATTATTAGAGATTTTAAAAATAAGGGCGGGTGTGTACTTTATCGCATCCGTTCTGATTTCAAATGAATGAATGAAATGTATTGAATGAATGAATGAAATGTATTGAATGAATGAATGAAATGCAATGCTATGTAATGGTTACATATGTCGTTGGAGTGAACCTCCTCGACTTTCAAATGAATGGGGGACGCCCAAACTCATAAGCCGACCTTGAACTCGAGCCAGCAATGGGCTTGGTCGGGGATTTGGACGAGTCATGAGATACAAATAAGCTCGACCTAATAAGAGGTCTTGCTTGGCATACTCGTTGAGTATCGCCCAATATTGGCCATTGTGGGCCCTTGGGGTGTACGGTGGACGGAGGGAAGTAAGTGGTGATCTACGGAAATAGAAATACCGACCCGGTTGACAGGAGGGTCAATGCGGGAAGGTATACGAATGACATCGGCAGAGCGAGTGGAACTTAGCTCCTGAGAGCTACTATATCCTTGAATTGTTTCTGATTATTTTTCCTGCTCAAATGGTACTTTATTGAAATATCACGGTTTTATTTGATAAAGTCGAGATTGCTATTTGAACAATGTGCTTGCATGTGTGTCCTTGGCCTCACGAGCGTTTTGCTCACCCTGTAGATTTGTTTTCCTTAACAGGACTGGAAATGGAGTTAACGCGGAGAAATCTCCTTTTGGATATATTGTGTTTTAGGGTTTCAGGTGTATTTTGGCTTGACCCCTTTATGATTGTACTTTGGAAGTTTAATGTATCATTCGGATATCTGTGATGTATATTTTGAAATTTAAGTTGTATTATGAATGCACGACGTGCGGGTGGCAAGCTGATAGGTACCTTGTGATGTAACCATGAGAACTGTCACAGTTGGCATCAGAGCCATATGCTGACAGGTTGGGTAATGGATGGATATTGTTAAGCATGAACGTTTCCGCACTATATGTATTCGTATTAATTTGATTTTGGTATCTAGTATCGCTTTAAGGTTGAACGTTATTGCTTGAGTCCTAGCGAGAGCTAGGCAGGCGTTCCACGGATACCCTTTGGTGCGCCTTAGGGAGAAGTGGGGGCGTCACAGTTGGTATCAGAGCTTAGGCTTTAGATCTCTGTAGTGTATCCTAGGCTTAAATGTTTAGGATGCCGGACTGTGGAATTTGATTGAAAGTTAAGTGACTGCTTGTGAAAATGAAAATTAGAACCTGGGCTCGAATTGGTGGATGACAAGGAGTCTTGATATGGTGTGATACATGTGGGATAGTATGAAGTGATCAAATCTTGTTTATTTCGTGTATCTGGACCTACCTAAGCTTTTACTCTTAAGTGTAAACTACAGAAGGTAATGGTGATATTGAATTGTCTCGGGGGCGCCTTCCGGTGGTCCACTATCGAGAGAGTGAACTAAAAGAGCATTGGAGAAATGGTCCGATTTACTGGACTAGGACTTCATGTGAATTTCAAAGGATTTGCTGAGCCCAAATAGTGGGGTGTTGATAGTGGTCGATTATTTGAAGTGGCTATCCGAAGAAACTGGAGTGATTCGAAGGGATGATCGAGAACTGAGGACAATTGCAGATGCCTAGACTACTAGAATTCCTGAAATTGAAGTTGAAGTACTTCAGGAGCGAGGGAGACAAAGGCCCCTGGTGAGAAACTTCAAAAGCTAAGAACCGACTTGTTAGGTTAGTGTCCGAAATTAAAGACACAATGGATGAGTCGGTGGCTAGGTGTGTTACCTTAGTTGCATGAGTGGGGAATGACAAGATATTCGATAAGGGACATGAGATCTAAAACTCCTAGTGCTGGAAGTGAAACTGATCCTATGGAGGTAGTGAAGACTTTTGGGTACTGCCAATCACTAATTTAGTGATTTAAACTATTTTAATAGTTTGCCAAAGATAGACAGGGTGACGCTCGCTTAAAGGCCGTTGTATTTTGTGCCTTGTTTCAATATGTTTTCTACCTTTTGAGGCAATTAAACATTTCTCATGACATGTTTAACCTTACTACTTTATGATTTTAAGATCCATGATTGGGGTTATACGTATTTACGATTATCTCGGCGTTTTCCCTTTTATTCTCATATTTGTTTAGCATGATCAAGTCTCGCTTTCAAACTTCGTTTGGGTGCGTTCATTTCATGCCATGTTTATATGACTGTTAAAGTTATGAGTGGCCAAATAAGTAAAAGGGGGATCGAGGGCGAGGGGGTTAGACCACCCCAAGCTCCAGGGGATAATTAGGGAACGATTGCTGGATTGAACCGAAACCCTAGAAAAGGGAAACACCTACATAGCTCCTACTATTGGCCATACGACTGATATCCTAGAACAGTTGGTTGAGTACCAAAGCTCCGGACCAATAAGCCAACCTAAGGACCAGGAGAGGTGTGAAAATGAAATGATTCTTGGAGGTCGTCTATCTAGGTTTCATGGGGGACCTAACCTTGAAATAGTAAGATTGATTTGAAAGGATACATAAGGTACTAATGGGACTACGAGATTTTGATCTCTTTTCGAACAAACTTCATAGACAAATATCGAAGATTGAAGTAAGACATGAAAAACTTTATATCAAGGAATAGAGTCCCCGTATCTGGTTGTAATTGGAATTAGTGGTAGTAATTTTATGGAGACTCATGAACTCACTCATTTTCGGCAGAGAATAACTAAGATTTATATTTCGGGGTGACCTATGAACAAAAGAATGAAAGAGTAATCTGGCTCGAGCTTCCATTATGCATGGCTACACTTTTGATCCTCTGATTTGCCTGACAGGTTAGCATTTGACTTAAGTCAACTGGTAAGATGACAATTTTGGAAGAAATGCGTAAGGAATTGAACCTTCTTCGAAACGAGGTAGAATTTCAAAGGAAATTAGCTGACTACTGGGAAGGACGGTGGAAACAAGAATATGCAGAGAAAATTGAATTACTACGCCAGAATGTAGAATTAGAGAAGAAATGCAAAGAAAATCCTCGAACTGGCCAAGCCGCCACTTCTCATGCACATTGTGGATACTGCGGCAAGGTTAACCACATTGAGGCCGAGTGCTGGATGAAGCAAGGAAAGTGTCTGAGGTGTGGTAGTACTAAGCATAGGATTTCAGATTGCCCTAGAGCTTTCAAAAAGAGGAAGTACTCAATAGCCAACTAGGTCCACCGTAAAACGATCAAGTGCCAGATGGGAGTAATTAGTACTAATGGCTATGAACGGGGTCCTAGTAGCGAAGGTTTCACAGATTGAGATGGTTTGACTTCACTCGAGGAATAGAGGTGGTAGTTTTACCCTAGACTGGGCTAGCACCTTTGGAGGTTGTGATCTTTTGGAGAAAAAAAAAAAAAAAAATCTTTTGTTGTTTTGTGTCCTGGCAACTTGACATGTTTTGCTACAATCCTATCGTTTCTCCTTTTCCTTTTGAGAGGAATTCATAAACCTCTTCCAACTGGATGTAATTATTATGATCTTTATGACTCATGAAAACTTACTTCGCTTTTAATTGTTTTTATGACTTACACGTATGTTTAAATCCTACCCCACGCCCTTAGAATTATAATAAGACGCGAATAGTATTGGATGTGATCGAGATTTTGCTTGAAGAATATAGACCAGCTGAGGTCTTGATAGTGACTAGAGATCGGGATCGAAGTGAGGACTTAGTGTTGAAATGGAATTCAATGTTGGAAATGCCAATTTGAGATATTAAAATCGGTGGATTGAATTAGTAAAAGGAAATAATTAATGGATTCAATGTGCCTAACGATTAAGGACTAGATATCGTATTTGGAATGAAGGCTAGAAGCTATGTATTGATAGATTATGGAGTCTGGAACGATGTGACCATTAAGAACAACTACCATTTCTCTTACATGGATAAGAATTCAATAATTTGTGAGGAGCCGTGATCCTATTTAAGTTGGATTTAAAGAAGAGATATTACCCATTTGGGAACCCTAGGAACTAATGTGGTTAATACCGCTTTCAAATTAAGACATGAATACTCTAAAATTTTCGGTACACCCTTCGAGTTGACAGATGCACTAGAAGTATTTATGGATCCAAGGTATCGGAGTTAAATCGTATTTGGACAAATCGGTGGAGGCATTTATTGATGATATATCGATATACTCTAGTGTTGAGAAGGTCATGAAAGACACTTGATGGTAATTTTACGAACCTCGAGAGAACGCCAACTTTTGTTAAGTTCAATAACTGTGGGTTCGATTGGAAGAAATAATCTTTCTACGTTATACAGTATCTAAGGAAGGAATTATTATTGACTCAGCTAAAATGAAAGATTGTATAAGAGGAAGCGACCAGAGAAGCATATTGAAATTTGGAATTCTCGGAGTTAGTCGAATACTACCTTTGGTTTATCAAGGATTTTTGTAAGAGTGCAAGACTTGGCAAGTTATGTGGGATTTTTAAATGTGAGGAGGAATTTTGAAAGTGAAAAATGTTAAATCGATGCACTTGTGTTAGCCTTACCAAGCTGAGGAGGCAGTGTTGTGATTTATATAGATGTTTCAAATGATAGTTTACAATGTATACTACTGATGCATGACGAGGTGATTGTGCATACTTCTGGAAAGTTAAGATATCACGAGAGAAAGTAGCCAACTCATGATTTGGAGTTAGTGGCTGTGATATTCGCATTAAAGAAGTACCAACATTTCCTATATGAGGTAGACAAGAAGCCACTTAAGCTACTATCCGATTGGGAAGTTAAATTGCATTTTGGTGATCAAAAACTTGATTGTTAATTGGGCAGATAGAAACTATGAGATAAGAATTGGAAAGTGTAAGTTACTGACTAACTTGCTAAGCATGACTATTGAGGGATGTGATATTTTTCTAAGTTTGAATTTCGAGGACGAAATTCCTTTTAAGGAGGGGAGGATGTGAAGACCCGAAAAATTTCTTATTTTATCAAATATTAATGGTTTAATTAAGTATTTATCCACCTGTTTTCCCCAAATAATTTATTACGACCATTTTAAATCCATTCGTATGGAATAATGTCTTCATTATGTTTTTGAAATGTCCCGTTAACAACTTCAATTTTCGAAAGGATTGTTTAAGTGCGAGATAGTGAACACGAGTGTTTCGAGGTGATATTATATTCGAGAGTATGATTATCCTGGGGAAATTAAGAACGGACAATAGCAGATTAAGAAAAGTTAATCGAGAATTAAAGGTGAATAAGTTCTAAGTGAGCATATACTACTCACGCGTGGATAGTTTTCCAAAAGACGCTTGGATACAAATTTATTGGAGATTTGAGGAGGTAATACTCGACTCATGTGAGGACTCGAAAAAACTCCTATTAAAACCCTATTTTGAGTTTATTTAATTATTTACTTGTTCATTTATTCCGAGTATTATTTTCTAGATCTATTAGACCTAAATACATGGTAATATAACTTCGTTATATTTTAAAAGTGACTTGTTTCAAGAATTAATTTTCGGGAGCGCGTTTAGTAAAAAAGTGAATAGTGCTTGGAGATTTTATCCGCTTGAGAGTGCAATAAGCTTGGAATATTGGAGACTCGTACTATGGTTCTAAAATAGGAAATATTATGAATAAATACTCAAGTGATAGTTAATAGTGCAATCGTTATAAGAATTTTCCGAAAGTTTCGCGTTATAGCGTTAAATTTGGCGGTACGCGTTTTCACACGCGCGACTTCATTTGAGGGACTTTAGACCCTTATTTCGGGACAATTAAGAGTGAATAATATTTACATGAATATAAGTGCATTAGAGGTTTAGTGCACTAGTGAAACAAATGCGAGAGAAATCGAGCCGTAATCGTACCAAACGGCCCCTAATGAGAGTTGACTTTTGGGTGATTTTGCACCACACATTGCACCTTCTCTTGGAAGCTAACTTGGATCAAACACACTCTCTCTTCTCTCTCCTCATGGCCGGCCAAGACACCCTCTCTCTCTAACTCCTTGTTCAAAAAAATTCTGCACACTAATCTTCCCCAAAACCACCCCAAATCACCTCCAAATCACACCAAACTTGGAGACCACTTAGCAAACCTCTTGGAGATTATATCTAGCTAAGGAGGAGGGGAGCTTTCACGGTTTCTTGGAGCTTCAAGAGGGCCGAAAATTCTGACCTTGCAAACCAAAGGAGTAGGTAATGATCAACCCTTGGATTCTTATCTTTTGGAGATTATATGACAAGATTAAACTCATGCATGCACTTAGTTACTTGATTATGGTGTAAGAATGTGATTGTGGGCTCTTGGAATTCCCACACTTGGGTTGTTGTTGCTGATGTGATGATTGATGGTGATTATATTGTTGGTTTAGTGATATTAATGATGCATTAGTGGTGGGTAATTGGTAGGAACTTCATTGGGTGTAAGAGGCTAAAATTTCCGATTTTGCCCCTGCCATGTTCGGCCATTTCCAGGCCAATTTTTAATGGTTTAATGGCTTGAATTGAATGTTTGTAGGATGTATTAGATGTGTGAAAAATTTCATTGAAAAATAATGAGGTTTGAATGGGCAAATGAATTTTTGTTCGAAACCAGCAAATCTGGAAAACTGATTCGCGTATGCTCTGACCAGCAGTAGTATTTTGGCTATAACTCTGTCCTCGGATGTCGAAATCATGTGCCGTCAGTGGCGTTTGAAACTAGACATTCCTAGCTTTAATTTGGTATATAATGCACGTTCTGATTCTTTGTGAGCAAGCCGAACCAAATGTTTTAAGTTCGCTGTCCTGTTACTCTGTTCTTCTGGAATGAAGTGTTCAGGCAGCAACTTGATGCCCGAATTTGAACCAGATGGGTGCCGAATTTGGAAACGATTTCTTCTGTGATATTTTAACTCTATGAATGCATTTTCCAACGGCGTAAGCCATGCTCGATTTCGAGCTCTAATGACTGAGTTGTGACTGAAACAAGTGGACTGCTCTGTTTTGGAAAACCCTAATCTTTGGACTGGTTTGGAACAAAATCTTGGAGTGAACTTGTTAGTTGATGTTTTTGATATTAAACACTTACCAAAGGTATTATGGATGTATCTTAGACCCTTATTTCACAAATGAACCATGTTTGGGTAACTTTCTTGGTTAAACGATTGGAAATTTGGAAAATGAAAGTCAAAGGCAGATTGCCTTAGGATTTTTCTTGAACTTTGGCTGGCTAATTAACGACCTTGCCGAAGGTATTTTTCCCCGAAATTCGATAGAGAGATACCTTCCATATAGTATTGAAATACTGCCAATTTTGGTGCCGATTCAAGTTCGTTTCGATACCCAATTGAATTACTAAAGTTAGAGGTTCAAATCTGGAAAATTCTCATCCAGTCTTGAACTTGCTCAACTTCGGGCTACCGTATCTCGGTGCTCGAAACTCCGATTCTTGATCCGCTTGTTTTGTTATAAACTTCACTTGCAACACTAATTGAGCTGCAAAATTCAGAGGCCGGTTTACAACGTGCGAATCGTGCCGAATTTTCAAAGTTGGCCAAAATCCAACTTCATTCTGCCTTGTGAACCAACCCTGCACCTTCAAGCTCATTTTTGAGCACTTTCCACTTCGATTCATGGAAAAGCATCTTCTAGGAACTTATAGTACTTTCTAAGAGGTTTCCAACGGTATAAAGTTTTCCAATTTTTGACTTGTACCGAGTGAGTTACGATTTTTCAAAGATTCATAATAAAGCTGAAAATTTTCCAATTTCAAAGAAATAGAGTTTTTCAAGAACTCTTTACACTTTTGATATTATCTAAACGTTTTGCCCACGATTTTCATGATAAAAAACTCAACTAATATTATACTTCATAAAACGCAGGTTGAATCTCGATTTACGAGTAATTGAGGTTCATTTTTTTGTGAAATATTCCTTAGATCGTACTAATGTACAATCTTACTTGATAATTGAGATACTTGAGTAATTATCCACCATTAACTGCCAGGCACACAAGGAGACCTTCAAGAGGATCTCACCGTGGACACTTGAACTCCAGCGAATAATCTTTATTAAATTGCTCGGTGAGTGTCAAGTGTGTGAATCTTTGATACTTGCTTAATTGTGGTAATTATTAGAGATTTTAAAAATAAGGGCGGGTGTGTACTTTATCGCATCCGTTCTGATTTCAAATGAATGAATGAAATGTATTGAATGAATGAATGAAATGCAATGCTATGTAATGGTTACATATGTCGTTGGAGTGAACCTCCTCGACTTTCAAATGAATGGGGGACGCCCAAACTCATAGGCCGACCTTGAACTCGAGCCAGCAATGGGCTTGGTCGGGGATTTGGACGAGCCATGAGATACAAATAAGCTCGACCTAATAAGAGGTCTTGCTTGGCATACTCGTTGAGTATCGCCCAATATTGGCCATTGTGGGCCCTTGGGGTGTACGGTGGACGGAGGGAAGTAAGTGGTGATCTACGGAAATAGAAATACCGACCCGGTTGACAGGAGGGTCAATGCGGGAAGGTATACGAATGACATCGGCAGAGCGAGTGGAACTTAGCTCCTGAGAGCTACTATATCCTTGAATTGTTTCTGATTATTTTTCCTGCTCAAATGGTACTTTATTGAAATATCACGGTTTTATTTGATAAAGTCGAGATTGCTATTTGAACAATGTGCTTGCATGTGTGTCCTTGGCCTCACGAGCGTTTTGCTCACCCTGTAGATTTGTTTTCCTTAACAGGACTGGAAATGGAGTTAACGCGGAGGAATCTCCTTTTGGATATATTGTGTTTTAGGGTTTCAGGTGTATTTTGGCTTGACCCCTTTATGATTGTACTTTGGAAGTTTAATGTATCATTCGGATATCGGTGATGTATATTTTGAAATTTAAGTTGTATTATGAACGCACGACGTGCGGGTGGCAAGCTGATAGGTACCTTGTGATGTAACCATGAGAACTGTCACAGTTGGCATCAGAGCCATATGCTGACAGGTTGGGTAATGGATGGATATTGTTAAGCATGAACGTTTCCGCACTATATGTATTCGTATTAATTTGATTTTGGTATCTAGTATCGCTTTAAGGTTGAACGTTATTGCTTGAGTTCTAGCGAGAGCTAGGCAGGCGTTCCGCGGATACCCTTTGGTGCGCCTTAGGGAGAAGTGGGGGCGTCACAAATAGCATGTGAAATCAAATAGATATATACATTGGTTTAAAAAAATTGTTAGTTTTTCACTTATATTCATTTTCTTTTACTCAAAATTTGATGATAAAGAAGACATTTAATTCTAAATATTATCGAGTGTTTATATCGAATTAAATTTGGATAGAAAAAATAAACAAAAGAAAAGTATGATAAAAAGAAATAAGTGATTGGCACTTTCAAATTTTAATACAATCACAAGGTAAGTAATTCAACTATTGGTGTTGAAAGTGTCGAGTAGAAATTTCAAATTTAAACTAAAATTTGTTAGCACAATTATAGAATTCGAGTTAGGACCCATTAATTAGATGATCTTATTATACAACTCAATAAATAAATTATTATCAAAAGATAAATGTCACAAATATTGAATAGGTTCAAATGGTGAAATCATATAAATATATACATGAGTTTCTAACAAAATTATTAGTTTAAAACCCCTATATATATCTATTGAATAGCATGTATATAACTACAATTAACATGTTTAGATGAAATTCAATAGAGATAAATTACATGTCATTCATACTATTCAGGTAAAATCAAATAGACGTATATGTAGGTTTATAGAAAAAAAGCTATTCGTATACATGGTCAATGAGAGATGAAAAAATTCATTTTAAAAAATATGAGGGATGGAAAAATTCATTTTTTGAAATGTGAGGAACGAAACAACTCATTTTGTAAAATGTTAGGGACGAAAAATTCATTTTGTGAGATGTGAGGGACTATGAATCAAATTATGTAAAAATTTGATTTAATAATTTAGCCCTTAAAAATTGATCACATGCAAGTCACGTGATAGATTCTGGCAAAAACTAGTCCAAAACTTAGGTAGGAACCAAATTTGGTTAATGTGAATTTGTAAGGGACGTAAAATTACACTTTTAAAAGTGAGAGACGAAAAAGTCACCTTGTAAAATGTGAGAAACGAGATGAAACTGGCAGAGGAAACTTTTTTGAGAGGCCAATGGTTGAAGAACATTTGTCGTGCTTGAACTCGAATTCTGAAGTGAAGAACTTGAATGATGAAGTGAAGAATTTGAAAGTACTAGTTAGCTATTATCTAATGGTATCTATTTTTTCACTTTTGCTTCTGTTGATGAAAATGTCTGTAAAATAAGACAATGAAGAAGCTTATGAATGGAAATGAAGAAAATCAGGTAGTTTGTTTTGTTCATGGGAATGTGCACTTTATTCTTCTGTTTTTTCGAAAGATGTCCTACCTAAAACAATGAAACAAACATCTAACTATTATATACACTTGTAAGCATATTTGTGCATTAAAAACAGTTTTGAGCAATAAGCACACACAATAACATCTTCTGCATTCCAATTTTGAGTAATAAGTACACCAAAGTACATTAAAATTTCTAGTCCATAAACTATTCCAGAAATATATCCCACCCAACATTCCAGAAATATATCCCACTATACATTCCAGAAACAATTTCAAATAGAGTAGACAAAATACATCCCACCAAACAAAAACTGCCCAGACAAACAGTACATGAAATATTCCAGCCCATAAAAACTGCCCAGAAATAGCTTTTTCTACAATTGAGATATACCATTGCAGCCCATAATCATAATGCTCCATTAAAACAGTCAATAAGTACATTAAAGTGTCCAACATCAGCAACGAATCCTCCAAATTGCTGAAGCCAACAGCATCCAATCAAAATACATCAAAGTTTCCAGTTTGCAATAATTGATAACAATTCCAAACAGAGTAGACAAAATACATCAGAAACATACATTCCAGCTGTTTGCCACCAACTCTAACAGCAACCACTAATTCCTTAAAACTACACAAAAAGGCAATCAACAAACATACAGTCCACTTCAAAATTCAACTCTAACATCTTCTTGCTTTCTTGGATCTTAGGTTGTATAGAACATCAGCAACAGTAGGACGAAGGGGTCCTTTTGCTAGTGAAGTTGTTCCACTCACAGGCTGCAATTGAAGTAGAAAATATGAATGTTTGAAGGAAAAATGCTTCATTAAATCTGTGACACCCAGAAAAAAAGAGTTTGAGAACCCGTAAAAACCCTAATCTTTTCCGAGGGTTTTATTTCCTTTAATAGCATGTTTTCTGCATTTCCTGGCTTAGGAAATTTTCCTGAGGAATTTTTATGAGTAATTATAGTTTTTAGATGATTTTTCTAGCCTTGGAGAGTTTTTGGAAAATTAAGAGTATATAATGGACGTGGGACCCACTAGTGCGAAAAGTTCGGAAAAATTCGGCCAATAAGGTTAAGTTTCGGATACTGTGTAAAATTTATCGGGTGTTAAGAGATAAGTAGAGTGGGTGAAATGATTGATGTGAGAGGTAAAAGAAAAGATAAGATTGCATTTATGATAGTGACAAGTGTCACAATATCATTGGTTTTGACTTAAGAACACTATTCACTATTTTGACTTTTGACCCAATTAAGTAAATATCTCAAAAATTCACAAAAATTACCATTTTCTTACCTTGTGTTGGCCGGCTCTCTCTCTTGCAAGAAGGAAGGAAGTTCTTCAACATTTCAAGCTTCCAAGTGGCTCAAATCAACCAAACCAAGGGTTTGAATTAGTTTTTACTCCATACAATCTTTCCTTTTAGTGATAGTGAGTGCTTTAGTGAAGTTTTTTGGAAGAGCTAAGGTGTCCAACATCTTCCCCTCTCTTGTTTACTTGGTAAGTGAAGCTTAAACTTCCACTTACACCTATTGATGCTTAAGATATGATTAGTAGTGATTAAAGTGCTGAAATTTCTGGTTTTATCTTGGTTTGAAATGATTTGGTGAAGTTTTGATTTTATTGATAATTTTTCTGGTTTAATTGGATTATGGTGTTGTGGTTGTTTATGATGATTGATAATGAGGGGTTATGACTCTAGTGGATGGAAATGATTGATATTTGCAACCAATTTTGGATTTGGAATAAATTTTGGAAAGATAGGGTTCATGAAGCTACATTCTGCCCGAATTTATTGCACCATGTTAGAAGCCGAATTGACCTTGGCTTAAAACATGAAAGTTGTAGGTATTGATGTGTTTGAAGTGCCTGTAAAATTTCAGGTCATTTGCACTAGTGTAGAGTGAGATATGTCGATTTTACTGTTGCTGTTCTGGGTTGATCAGAATGCGAAAACTGCACTTGTAATTGGCCATTTTGACTGGAATTGCTTTGGATTTGGATGTTGGTGTCTTCTGATGAAATGTATCTGGATGTCGTAGCTTCCATATGCCTTTGGAATCAATGCATTTGGACCTGTACAGACCGAGTTATACCAATTACAGCATAGTGGGATTTGTGAACCTGTTTTAGTGGTTCTGGTTTGGTATTTTTGGCATATTTGACCTAGTTGTGCTAGGATTTGGATTGAGTGGCCTTCTACATTGTTGTAGCCCTGTCTCTTAGCTTCGAAACGGTGGGTCTTGCACCTTCATCCGACAATCGTAACGCCTTTGGTACCATTACCGCAAAATGACGTCAAAACTGTTTTTCTGGTTTTGAGCTTAACTTTCATTTCCGGACTCTTCCCTAGCTTGACTTGTACTAGTACTACTTGGAGCTTGCTGAATGGATGATTTCTGAGCCGTGGAGGTGAGTGACCCCAAACTATTGTTAAAGCTTCTTATGAACCGTTTCTTGCACTATTTACTTGATTGCATATCATGAGTGCTTGCATGTGGCCCATGACATGTTTTGGCTTAAATGAGTGCTTGGAATTCGTGTGCTGAACACCAACGTCTCCACCTCTGTGTACTGTTCATCTGGAGCAAATGGCTCCCCACTGACTGTTTACTGTTAAATGTTTGTTTGGAGCGTTGGGTGTTTAAGTACAACGATTTCGCTGGCTCACGAGAGCAATAAGTGTACATTTGATCTTGAAATCTTGACATCACTGAAATGAACGACTGTGAAACTGAATTGATTGCTGATTTTAATGGTTACTCGCTGAGCTTCTAGCTCACCCCAAAAATGTTTTATTTCCCCCCCCACAGGGCTCAAGGCGAAGAAAAGCTTGGAGTGCTTATTCGCGGGACCGGATGGCTTATATCGTGTACAGTTTAAGTTTGGATCTATTTTATGTATGAGTTGGTCTTGTGTAAATATTTGCAATTGATATGGATGTAAGTATACGTTCCACGATTGGAATCAGTTTCCGCTGCATTTGTAAGATGTAATCATTGGAGAATTTGATGTAATTTTGAGATTTATATTGTAATTGGGTTGAGGACTGTAGTGAGCGACTGAGTCCCGGCGAGAGCTGGGCAGGCGGCCCGCCGAACCCTCTGGTTCGCCTTAGGGGGAGGTGGGGCCGTTACAAGTGGTATCAGAGCTTAGGCTTCAGATCTCTGTAGTGTATCCTAGACTTGAAGTTTAGGATGCCGGACTGTGGGCTTGGTTTGAAATATTAGTGATTCTTGCGGGTTGGCTTGACTTGATTAGTACAAGAGGGAATGTCGAGGACGACATTCTTTTAAGGAGGGGAGATTGTGACGCCCCGAAAAAAAAAATTTGAGAACCCGTAAAAACCCTAATCTTTTCCGAGGGTTTTATTTTCTTTAATAGCATGTTTTCTGCATTTCCTGGCTTAGGAAATTTTCCTGAGGAATTTTTATGAGTAATTATAGTTTTTAGATGATTTTTCTAGCCTTGGAGAGTTTTTGGAAAATTAAGAGTATATAATGGACGTGGGACCCACTAGTGCGAAAAGTTCGGAAAAATTCGGCCAATAAGGTTAAGTTTCGGATACTGTGTAAAATTTATCGGGTGTTAAGAGATAAGTAGAGTGGGTGAAATGATTGATGTGAGAGGTAAAAGAAAAGATAAGATTGCATTTATGATAGTGACAAGTGTCACAATATCATTGGTTTTGACTTAAGAACACTATTCACTATTTTGACTTTTGACCCAATTAAGTAAATATCTCAAAAATTCACAAAAATTACCATTTTCTTACCTTGTGTTGGCCGGCTCTCTCTCTTGCAAGAAGGAAGGAAGTTCTTCAACATTTCAAGCTTCCAAGTGGCTCAAATCAACCAAACCAAGGGTTTGAATTAGTTTTTACTCCATACAATCTTTCCTTTTAGTGATAGTGAGTGCTTTAGTGAAGTTTTTTGGAAGAGCTAAGGTGTCCAACATCTTCCCCTCTCTTGTTTACTTGGTAAGTGAAGCTTAAACTTCCACCTACACCTATTGATGCTTAAGATATGATTAGTAGTGATTAAAGTGCTGAAATTTCTGGTTTTATCTTGGTTTGAAGTGATTTGGTGAAGTTTTGATTTTATTGATGATTTTTCTGGTTTAATTGGATTATGGTGTTGTGGTTGTTTATGATGATTGATAATGAGGGGTTATGACTCTAGTGGATGGAAATGATTGATATTTGCAACCAATTTTGGATTTGGAATAAATTTTGGAAATATAGGGTTCATGAAGCTACATTCTGCCCGAATTTATTGCACCATGTTAGAGGCCGAATTGGCCTTGGCTTAAAACATGAAAGTTGTAGGTATTGATGTGTTTGAAGTGCCTGTAAAATTTCAGGTCATTTGCACTAGTGTAGAGTGAGATATGTCGATTTTACTGTTGCTGTTCTGGGTTGATCAGAATGCGAAAACTGCACTTGTAATTGGCCATTTTGACTGGAATTGCTTTGGATTTGGATGTTGGTGTCTTCTGATGAAATGTATCTGGATGTCGTAGCTTCCATATGCCTTTGGAATCAATGCATTTGGACCTGTACAGACCGAGTTATACCAATTACAGCATAGTGGGATTTGTGAACCTGTTTTAGTGGTTCTGGTTTGGTATTTTTGGCATATTTGACCTAGTTGTGCTAGGATTTGGATTGAGTGGCCTTCTACATTGTTGTAGCCCTGTCTCTTAGCTTCGAAACGGTGGGTCTTGCACCTTCATCCGACAATCGTAACGCCTTTGGTACCATTACCGCAAAATGACGTCAAAACTGTTTTTCTGGTTTTGAGCTTAACTTTCATTTCCGGACTCTTCCCTAGCTTGACTTGTACTAGTACTACTTGGAGCTTGCTGAATGGATGATTTCTGAGCCGTGGAGGTGAGTGACCCCAAACTATTGTTAAAGCTTCTTATGAACCGTTTCTTGCACTATTTACTTGATTGCATATCATGAGTGCTTGCATGTGGCCCATGACATGTTTTGGCTTAAATGAGTGCTTGGAATTCGTGTGCTGAACACCAACGTCTCCACCTCTGTGTACTGTTCATCTGGAGCAAATGGCTCCCCACTGACTGTTTACTGTTAAATGTTTGTTTGGAGCGTTGGGTGTTTCAGTACAACGATTTCGCTGGCTCACGAGAGCAATAAGTGTACATTTGATCTTGAAATCTTGACATCACTGAAATGAACGACTGTGAAACTGAATTGATTGCTGATTTTAATGGTTACTCGCTGAGCTTCTAGCTCACCCCAAAAATGTTTTTTTTCCCCCCCCCACAGGGCTCAAGGCGAAGAAAAGCTTGGAGTGCTTATTCGCGGGACCGGATGGCTTATATCGTGTACAGTTTAAGTTTGGATCTATTTTATGTATGAGTTGGTCTTGTGTAAATATTTGCAATTGATATGGATGTAAGTATACGTTCCACGATTGGAATCAGTTTCCGCTGCATTTGTAAGATGTAATCATTGGAGAATTTGATGTAATTTTGAGATTTATATTGTAATTGGGTTGAGGACTGTAGTGAGCGACTGAGTCCCGGCGAGAGCTGGGCAGGCGGCCCGCCGAACCCTCTGGTTCGCCTTAGGGGGAGGTGGGGCCGTTACAAGTGGTATCAGAGCTTAGGCTTCAGATCTCTGTAGTGTATCCTAGACTTGAAGTTTAGGATGCCGGACTGTGGGCTTGGTTTGAAATATTAGTGATTCTTGCGGGTTGGCTTGACTTGATTAGTACAAGAGGGAATGTCGAGGACGACATTCTTTTAAGCAGGGGAGATTGTGACGCCCCGAAAAAAAAAATTTGAGAACCCGTAAAAACCCTAATCTTTTCCGAGGGTTTTATTTTCTTTAATAGCATGTTTTCTGCATTTCCTGGCTTAGGAAATTTTCCTGAGGAATTTTTATGAGTAATTATAGTTTTTAGATGATTTTTCTAGCCTTGGAGAGTTTTTGGAAAATTAAGAGTATATAATGGACGTGGGACCCACTAGTGCGAAAAGTTCGGAAAAATTCGGCCAATAAGGTTAAGTTTCGGATACTGTGTAAAATTTATCGGGTGTTAAGAGATAAGTAGAGTGGGTGAAATGATTGATGTGAGAGGTAAAAGAAAAGATAAGATTGCATTTATGATAGTGACAAGTGTCACAATATCATTGGTTTTGACTTAAGAACACTATTCACTATTTTGACTTTTGACCCAATTAAGTAAATATCTCAAAAATTCACAAAAATTACCATTTTCTTACCTTGTGTTGGCCGGCTCTCTCTCTTGCAAGAAGGAAGGAAGTTGTTCAACATTTCAAGCTTCCTAGTGGCTCAAATCAACCAAACCAAGGGTTTGAATTAGTTTTTACTCCATACAATCTTTCCTTTTAGTGATAGTGAGTGCTTTAGTGAAGTTTTTTGGAAGAGCTAAGGTGTCCAACATCTTCCCCTCTCTTGTTTACTTGGTAAGTGAAGCTTAAACTTCCACCTACACCTATTGATGCTTAAGATATGATTAGTAGTGATTAAAGTGCTGAAATTTCTGGTTTTATCTTGGTTTGAAGTGATTTGGTGAAGTTTTGATTTTATTGATGATTTTTCTGGTTTAATTGGATTATGGTGTTGTGGTTGTTTATGATGATTGATAATGAGGGGTTATGACTCTAGTGGATGGAAATGATTGATATTTGCAACCAATTTTGGATTTGGAATAAATTTTGGAAAGATAGGGTTCATGAAGCTACATTCTGCCCGAATTTATTGCACCATGTTAGAGGCCGAATTGGCCTTGGCTTAAAACATGAAAGTTGTAGGTATTGATGTGTTTGAAGTGCCTGTAAAATTTCAGGTCATTTGCACTAGTGTAGAGTGAGATATGTCGATTTTACTGTTGCTGTTCTGGGTTGATCAGAATGCGAAAACTGCACTTGTAATTGGCCATTTTGACTGGAATTGCTTTGGATTTGGATGTTGGTGTCTTCTGATGAAATGTATCTGGATGTCGTAGCTTCCATATGCCTTTGGAATCAATGCATTTGGACCTGTACAGACCGAGTTATACCAATTACAGCATAGTGGGATTTGTGAACCTGTTTTAGTGGTTCTGGTTTGGTATTTTTGGCATATTTGACCTAGTTGTGCTAGGATTTGGATTGAGTGGCCTTCTACATTGTTGTAGCCCTGTCTCTTAGCTTCGAAACGGTGGGTCTTGCACCTTCATCCGACAATCGTAACGCCTTTGGTACCATTACCGCAAAATGACGTCAAAACTGTTTTTCTGGTTTTGAGCTTAACTTTCATTTCCGGACTCTTCCCTAGCTTGACTTGTACTAGTACTACTTGGAGCTTGCTGAATGGATGATTTCTGAGCCGTGGAGGTGAGTGACCCCAAACTATTGTTAAAGCTTCTTATGAACCGTTTCTTGCACTATTTACTTGATTGCATATCATGAGTGCTTGCATGTGGCCCATGACATGTTTTGGCTTAAATGAGTGCTTGGAATTCGTGTGCTGAACACCAACGTCTCCACCTCTGTGTACTGTTCATCTGGAGCAAATGGCTCCCCACTGACTGTTTACTGTTAAATGTTTGTTTGGAGCGTTGGGTGTTTCAGTACAACGATTTCGCTGGCTCACGAGAGCAATAAGTGTACATTTGATCTTGAAATCTTGACATCACTGAAATGAACGACTGTGAAACTGAATTGATTGCTGATTTTAATGGTTACTCGCTGAGCTTCTAGCTCACCCCAAAAATGTTTTTTTTCCCCCCCCCACAGGGCTCAAGGCGAAGAAAAGCTTGGAGTGCTTATTCGCGGGACCGGATGGCTTATATCGTGTACAGTTTAAGTTTGGATCTATTTTATGTATGAGTTGGTCTTGTGTAAATATTTGCAATTGATATGGATGTAAGTATACGTTCCACGATTGGAATCAGTTTCCGCTGCATTTGTAAGATGTAATCATTGGAGAATTTGATGTAATTTTGAGATTTATATTGTAATTGGGTTGAGGACTGTAGTGAGCGACTGAGTCCCGGCGAGAGCTGGGCAGGCGGCCCGCCGAACCCTCTGGTTCGCCTTAGGGGGAGGTGGGGCCGTTACAAGTGGTATCAGAGCTTAGGCTTCAGATCTCTGTAGTGTATCCTAGACTTGAAGTTTAGGATGCCGGACTGTGGGCTTGGTTTGAAATATTAGTGATTCTTGCGGGTTGGCTTGACTTGATTAGTACAAGAGGGAATGTCGAGGACGACATTCTTTTAAGCAGGGGAGATTGTGACGCCCCGAAAAAAAAAATTTGAGAACCCGTAAAAACCCTAATCTTTTCCGAGGGTTTTATTTTCTTTAATAGCATGTTTTCTGCATTTCCTGGCTTAGGAAATTTTCCTGAGGAATTTTTATGAGTAATTATAGTTTTTAGATGATTTTTCTAGCCTTGGAGAGTTTTTGGAAAATTAAGAGTATATAATGGACGTGGGACCCACTAGTGCGAAAAGTTCGGAAAAATTCGGCCAATAAGGTTAAGTTTCGGATACTGTGTAAAATTTATCGGGTGTTAAGAGATAAGTAGAGTGGGTGAAATGATTGATGTGAGAGGTAAAAGAAAAGATAAGATTGCATTTATGATAGTGACAAGTGTCACAATATCATTGGTTTTGACTTAAGAACACTATTCACTATTTTGACTTTTGACCCAATTAAGTAAATATCTCAAAAATTCACAAAAATTACCATTTTCTTACCTTGTGTTGGCCGGCTCTCTCTCTTGCAAGAAGGAAGGAAGTTGTTCAACATTTCAAGCTTCCTAGTGGCTCAAATCAACCAAACCAAGGGTTTGAATTAGTTTTTACTCCATACAATCTTTCCTTTTAGTGATAGTGAGTGCTTTAGTGAAGTTTTTTGGAAGAGCTAAGGTGTCCAACATCTTCCCCTCTCTTGTTTACTTGGTAAGTGAAGCTTAAACTTCCACCTACACCTATTGATGCTTAAGATATGATTAGTAGTGATTAAAGTGCTGAAATTTCTGGTTTTATCTTGGTTTGAAGTGATTTGGTGAAGTTTTGATTTTATTGATGATTTTTCTGGTTTAATTGGATTATGGTGTTGTGGTTGTTTATGATGATTGATAATGAGGGGTTATGACTCTAGTGGATGGAAATGATTGATATTTGCAACCAATTTTGGATTTGGAATAAATTTTGGAAAGATAGGGTTCATGAAGCTACATTCTGCCCGAATTTATTGCACCATGTTAGAGGCCGAATTGGCCTTGGCTTAAAACATGAAAGTTGTAGGTATTGATGTGTTTGAAGTGCCTGTAAAATTTCAGGTCATTTGGACTAGTGTAGAGTGAGATATGTCTATTTTACTGTTGCTGTTCTGGGTTGATCAGAATGCGAAAACTGCACTTGTAATTGGCCATTTTGACTGGAATTGCTTTGGATTTGGATGTTGGTGTCTTCTGATGAAATGTATCTGGATGTCGTAGCTTCCATATGCCTTTGGAATCAATGCATTTGGACCTGTACAGACCGAGTTATACCAATTACAGCATAGTGGGATTTGTGAACCTGTTTTAGTGGTTCTGGTTTGGTATTTTTGGCATATTTGACCTAGTTGTGCTAGGATTTGGATTGAGTGGCCTTCTACATTGTTGTAGCCCTGTCTCTTAGCTTCGAAACGGTGGGTCTTGCACCTTCATCCGACAATCGTAACGCCTTTGGTACCATTACCGCAAAATGACGTCAAAACTGTTTTTCTGGTTTTGAGCTTAACTTTCATTTCCGGACTCTTCCCTAGCTTGACTTGTACTAGTACTACTTGGAGCTTGCTGAATGGATGATTTCTGAGCCGTGGAGGTGAGTGACCCCAAACTATTGTTAAAGCTTCTTATGAACCGTTTCTTGCACTATTTACTTGATTGCATATCATGAGTGCTTGCATGTGGCCCATGACATGTTTTGGCTTAAATGAGTGCTTGGAATTCGTGTGCTGAACACCAACGTCTCCACCTCTGTGTACTGTTCATCTGGAGCAAATGGCTCCCCACTGACTGTTTACTGTTAAATGTTTGTTTGGAGCGTTGGGTGTTTCAGTACAACGATTTCGCTGGCTCACGAGAGCAATAAGTGTACATTTGATCTTGAAATCTTGACATCACTGAAATGAACGACTGTGAAACTGAATTGATTGCTGATTTTAATGGTTACTCGCTGAGCTTCTAGCTCACCCCAAAAATGTTTTTTTTCCCCCCCCCACAGGGCTCAAGGCGAAGAAAAGCTTGGAGTGCTTATTCGCGGGACCGGATGGCTTATATCGTGTACAGTTTAAGTTTGGATCTATTTTATGTATGAGTTGGTCTTGTGTAAATATTTGCAATTGATATGGATGTAAGTATACGTTCCACGATTGGAATCAGTTTCCGCTGCATTTGTAAGATGTAATCATTGGAGAATTTGATGTAATTTTGAGATTTATATTGTAATTGGGTTGAGGACTGTAGTGAGCGACTGAGTCCCGGCGAGAGCTGGGCAGGCGGCCCGCCGAACCCTCTGGTTCGCCTTAGGGGGAGGTGGGGCCGTTACAAGTGGTATCAGAGCTTAGGCTTCAGATCTCTGTAGTGTATCCTAGACTTGAAGTTTAGGATGCCGGACTGTGGGCTTGGTTTGAAATATTAGTGATTCTTGCGGGTTGGCTTGACTTGATTAGTACAAGAGGGAATGTCGAGGACGACATTCTTTTAAGCAGGGGAGATTGTGACGCCCCGAAAAAAAAAATTTGAGAACCCGTAAAAACCCTAATCTTTTCCGAGGGTTTTATTTTCTTTAATAGCATGTTTTCTGCATTTCCTGGCTTAGGAAATTTTCCTGAGGAATTTTTATGAGTAATTATAGTTTTTAGATGATTTTTCTAGCCTTGGAGAGTTTTTGGAAAATTAAGAGTATATAATGGACGTGGGACCCACTAGTGCGAAAAGTTCGGAAAAATTCGGCCAATAAGGTTAAGTTTCGGATACTGTGTAAAATTTATCGGGTGTTAAGAGATAAGTAGAGTGGGTGAAATGATTGATGTGAGAGGTAAAAGAAAAGATAAGATTGCATTTATGATAGTGACAAGTGTCACAATATCATTGGTTTTGACTTAAGAACACTATTCACTATTTTGACTTTTGACCCAATTAAGTAAATATCTCAAAAATTCACAAAAATTACCATTTTCTTACCTTGTGTTGGCCGGCTCTCTCTCTTGCAAGAAGGAAGGAAGTTGTTCAACATTTCAAGCTTCCTAGTGGCTCAAATCAACCAAACCAAGGGTTTGAATTAGTTTTTACTCCATACAATCTTTCCTTTTAGTGATAGTGAGTGCTTTAGTGAAGTTTTTTGGAAGAGCTAAGGTGTCCAACATCTTCCCCTCTCTTGTTTACTTGGTAAGTGAAGCTTAAACTTCCACCTACACCTATTGATGCTTAAGATATGATTAGTAGTGATTAAAGTGCTGAAATTTCTGGTTTTATCTTGGTTTGAAGTGATTTGGTGAAGTTTTGATTTTATTGATGATTTTTCTGGTTTAATTGGATTATGGTGTTGTGGTTGTTTATGATGATTGATAATGAGGGGTTATGACTCTAGTGGATGGAAATGATTGATATTTGCAACCAATTTTGGATTTGGAATAAATTTTGGAAAGATAGGGTTCATGAAGCTACATTCTGCCCGAATTTATTGCACCATGTTAGAGGCCGAATTGGCCTTGGCTTAAAACATGAAAGTTGTAGGTATTGATGTGTTTGAAGTGCCTGTAAAATTTCAGGTCATTTGGACTAGTGTAGAGTGAGATATGTCTATTTTACTGTTGCTGTTCTGGGTTGATCAGAATGCGAAAACTGCACTTGTAATTGGCCATTTTGACTGGAATTGCTTTGGATTTGGATGTTGGTGTCTTCTGATGAAATGTATCTGGATGTCGTAGCTTCCATATGCCTTTGGAATCAATGCATTTGGACCTGTACAGACCGAGTTATACCAATTACAGCATAGTGGGATTTGTGAACCTGTTTTAGTGGTTCTGGTTTGGTATTTTTGGCATATTTGACCTAGTTGTGCTAGGATTTGGATTGAGTGGCCTTCTACATTGTTGTAGCCCTGTCTCTTAGCTTCGAAACGGTGGGTCTTGCACCTTCATCCGACAATCGTAACGCCTTTGGTACCATTACCGCAAAATGACGTCAAAACTGTTTTTCTGGTTTTGAGCTTAACTTTCATTTCCGGACTCTTCCCTAGCTTGACTTGTACTAGTACTACTTGGAGCTTGCTGAATGGATGATTTCTGAGCCGTGGAGGTGAGTGACCCCAAACTATTGTTAAAGCTTCTTATGAACCGTTTCTTGCACTATTTACTTGATTGCATATCATGAGTGCTTGCATGTGGCCCATGACATGTTTTGGCTTAAATGAGTGCTTGGAATTCGTGTGCTGAACACCAACGTCTCCACCTCTGTGTACTGTTCATCTGGAGCAAATGGCTCCCCACTGACTGTTTACTGTTAAATGTTTGTTTGGAGCGTTGGGTGTTTCAGTACAACGATTTCGCTGGCTCACGAGAGCAATAAGTGTACATTTGATCTTGAAATCTTGACATCACTGAAATGAACGACTGTGAAACTGAATTGATTGCTGATTTTAATGGTTACTCGCTGAGCTTCTAGCTCACCCCAAAAATGTTTTTTTTCCCCCCCCCACAGGGCTCAAGGCGAAGAAAAGCTTGGAGTGCTTATTCGCGGGACCGGATGGCTTATATCGTGTACAGTTTAAGTTTGGATCTATTTTATGTATGAGTTGGTCTTGTGTAAATATTTGCAATTGATATGGATGTAAGTATACGTTCCACGATTGGAATCAGTTTCCGCTGCATTTGTAAGATGTAATCATTGGAGAATTTGATGTAATTTTGAGATTTATATTGTAATTGGGTTGAGGACTGTAGTGAGCGACTGAGTCCCGGCGAGAGCTGGGCAGGCGGCCCGCCGAACCCTCTGGTTCGCCTTAGGGGGAGGTGGGGCCGTTACAAGTGGTATCAGAGCTTAGGCTTCAGATCTCTGTAGTGTATCCTAGACTTGAAGTTTAGGATGCCGGACTGTGGGCTTGGTTTGAAATATTAGTGATTCTTGCGGGTTGGCTTGACTTGATTAGTACAAGAGGGAATGTCGAGGACGACATTCTTTTAAGCAGGGGAGATTGTGACGCCCCGAAAAAAAAAATTTGAGAACCCGTAAAAACCCTAATCTTTTCCGAGGGTTTTATTTTCTTTAATAGCATGTTTTCTGCATTTCCTGGCTTAGGAAATTTTCCTGAGGAATTTTTATGAGTAATTATAGTTTTTAGATGATTTTTCTAGCCTTGGAGAGTTTTTGGAAAATTAAGAGTATATAATGGACGTGGGACCCACTAGTGCGAAAAGTTCGGAAAAATTCGGCCAATAAGGTTAAGTTTCGGATACTGTGTAAAATTTATCGGGTGTTAAGAGATAAGTAGAGTGGGTGAAATGATTGATGTGAGAGGTAAAAGAAAAGATAAGATTGCATTTATGATAGTGACAAGTGTCACAATATCATTGGTTTTGACTTAAGAACACTATTCACTATTTTGACTTTTGACCCAATTAAGTAAATATCTCAAAAATTCACAAAAATTACCATTTTCTTACCTTGTGTTGGCCGGCTCTCTCTCTTGCAAGAAGGAAGGAAGTTGTTCAACATTTCAAGCTTCCTAGTGGCTCAAATCAACCAAACCAAGGGTTTGAATTAGTTTTTACTCCATACAATCTTTCCTTTTAGTGATAGTGAGTGCTTTAGTGAAGTTTTTTGGAAGAGCTAAGGTGTCCAACATCTTCCCCTCTCTTGTTTACTTGGTAAGTGAAGCTTAAACTTCCACCTACACCTATTGATGCTTAAGATATGATTAGTAGTGATTAAAGTGCTGAAATTTCTGGTTTTATCTTGGTTTGAAGTGATTTGGTGAAGTTTTGATTTTATTGATGATTTTTCTGGTTTAATTGGATTATGGTGTTGTGGTTGTTTATGATGATTGATAATGAGGGGTTATGACTCTAGTGGATGGAAATGATTGATATTTGCAACCAATTTTGGATTTGGAATAAATTTTGGAAAGATAGGGTTCATGAAGCTACATTCTGCCCGAATTTATTGCACCATGTTAGAGGCCGAATTGGCCTTGGCTTAAAACATGAAAGTTGTAGGTATTGATGTGTTTGAAGTGCCTGTAAAATTTCAGGTCATTTGGACTAGTGTAGAGTGAGATATGTCTATTTTACTGTTGCTGTTCTGGGTTGATCAGAATGCGAAAACTGCACTTGTAATTGGCCATTTTGACTGGAATTGCTTTGGATTTGGATGTTGGTGTCTTCTGATGAAATGTATCTGGATGTCGTAGCTTCCATATGCCTTTGGAATCAATGCATTTGGACCTGTACAGACCGAGTTATACCAATTACAGCATAGTGGGATTTGTGAACCTGTTTTAGTGGTTCTGGTTTGGTATTTTTGGCATATTTGACCTAGTTGTGCTAGGATTTGGATTGAGTGGCCTTCTACATTGTTGTAGCCCTGTCTCTTAGCTTCGAAACGGTGGGTCTTGCACCTTCATCCGACAATCGTAACGCCTTTGGTACCATTACCGCAAAATGACGTCAAAACTGTTTTTCTGGTTTTGAGCTTAACTTTCATTTCCGGACTCTTCCCTAGCTTGACTTGTACTAGTACTACTTGGAGCTTGCTGAATGGATGATTTCTGAGCCGTGGAGGTGAGTGACCCCAAACTATTGTTAAAGCTTCTTATGAACCGTTTCTTGCACTATTTACTTGATTGCATATCATGAGTGCTTGCATGTGGCCCATGACATGTTTTGGCTTAAATGAGTGCTTGGAATTCGTGTGCTGAACACCAACGTCTCCACCTCTGTGTACTGTTCATCTGGAGCAAATGGCTCCCCACTGACTGTTTACTGTTAAATGTTTGTTTGGAGCGTTGGGTGTTTCAGTACAACGATTTCGCTGGCTCACGAGAGCAATAAGTGTACATTTGATCTTGAAATCTTGACATCACTGAAATGAACGACTGTGAAACTGAATTGATTGCTGATTTTAATGGTTACTCGCTGAGCTTCTAGCTCACCCCAAAAATGTTTTTTTTCCCCCCCCCACAGGGCTCAAGGCGAAGAAAAGCTTGGAGTGCTTATTCGCGGGACCGGATGGCTTATATCGTGTACAGTTTAAGTTTGGATCTATTTTATGTATGAGTTGGTCTTGTGTAAATATTTGCAATTGATATGGATGTAAGTATACGTTCCACGATTGGAATCAGTTTCCGCTGCATTTGTAAGATGTAATCATTGGAGAATTTGATGTAATTTTGAGATTTATATTGTAATTGGGTTGAGGACTGTAGTGAGCGACTGAGTCCCGGCGAGAGCTGGGCAGGCGGCCCGCCGAACCCTCTGGTTCGCCTTAGGGGGAGGTGGGGCCGTTACAAGTGGTATCAGAGCTTAGGCTTCAGATCTCTGTAGTGTATCCTAGACTTGAAGTTTAGGATGCCGGACTGTGGGCTTGGTTTGAAATATTAGTGATTCTTGCGGGTTGGCTTGACTTGATTAGTACAAGAGGGAATGTCGAGGACGACATTCTTTTAAGCAGGGGAGATTGTGACGCCCCGAAAAAAAAAATTTGAGAACCCGTAAAAACCCTAATCTTTTCCGAGGGTTTTATTTTCTTTAATAGCATGTTTTCTGCATTTCCTGGCTTAGGAAATTTTCCTGAGGAATTTTTATGAGTAATTATAGTTTTTAGATGATTTTTCTAGCCTTGGAGAGTTTTTGGAAAATTAAGAGTATATAATGGACGTGGGACCCACTAGTGCGAAAAGTTCGGAAAAATTCGGCCAATAAGGTTAAGTTTCGGATACTGTGTAAAATTTATCGGGTGTTAAGAGATAAGTAGAGTGGGTGAAATGATTGATGTGAGAGGTAAAAGAAAAGATAAGATTGCATTTATGATAGTGACAAGTGTCACAATATCATTGGTTTTGACTTAAGAACACTATTCACTATTTTGACTTTTGACCCAATTAAGTAAATATCTCAAAAATTCACAAAAATTACCATTTTCTTACCTTGTGTTGGCCGGCTCTCTCTCTTGCAAGAAGGAAGGAAGTTGTTCAACATTTCAAGCTTCCTAGTGGCTCAAATCAACCAAACCAAGGGTTTGAATTAGTTTTTACTCCATACAATCTTTCCTTTTAGTGATAGTGAGTGCTTTAGTGAAGTTTTTTGGAAGAGCTAAGGTGTCCAACATCTTCCCCTCTCTTGTTTACTTGGTAAGTGAAGCTTAAACTTCCACCTACACCTATTGATGCTTAAGATATGATTAGTAGTGATTAAAGTGCTGAAATTTCTGGTTTTATCTTGGTTTGAAGTGATTTGGTGAAGTTTTGATTTTATTGATGATTTTTCTGGTTTAATTGGATTATGGTGTTGTGGTTGTTTATGATGATTGATAATGAGGGGTTATGACTCTAGTGGATGGAAATGATTGATATTTGCAACCAATTTTGGATTTGGAATAAATTTTGGAAAGATAGGGTTCATGAAGCTACATTCTGCCCGAATTTATTGCACCATGTTAGAGGCCGAATTGGCCTTGGCTTAAAACATGAAAGTTGTAGGTATTGATGTGTTTGAAGTGCCTGTAAAATTTCAGGTCATTTGGACTAGTGTAGAGTGAGATATGTCTATTTTACTGTTGCTGTTCTGGGTTGATCAGAATGCGAAAACTGCACTTGTAATTGGCCATTTTGACTGGAATTGCTTTGGATTTGGATGTTGGTGTCTTCTGATGAAATGTATCTGGATGTCGTAGCTTCCATATGCCTTTGGAATCAATGCATTTGGACCTGTACAGACCGAGTTATACCAATTACAGCATAGTGGGATTTGTGAACCTGTTTTAGTGGTTCTGGTTTGGTATTTTTGGCATATTTGACCTAGTTGTGCTAGGATTTGGATTGAGTGGCCTTCTACATTGTTGTAGCCCTGTCTCTTAGCTTCGAAACGGTGGGTCTTGCACCTTCATCCGACAATCGTAACGCCTTTGGTACCATTACCGCAAAATGACGTCAAAACTGTTTTTCTGGTTTTGAGCTTAACCTTCATTTCCGGACTTTTCCCTAGCTTGACTTGTACTAGTACTACTTGGAGCTTGCTGAATGGATGATTTCTGAGCCGTGGAGGTGAGTGACCCCAAACTATTGTTAAAGCTTCTTATGAACCGTTTCTTGCACTATTTACTTGATTGCATATCATGAGTGCTTGCATGTGGCCCATGACATGTTTTGGCTTAAATGAGTGCTTGGAATTCGTGTGCTGAACACCAACGTCTCCACCTCTGTGTACTGTTCATCTGGAGCAAATGGCTCCCCACTGACTGTTTACTGTTAAATGTTTGTTTGGAGCGTTGGGTGTTTCAGTACAACGATTTCGCTGGCTCACGAGAGCAATAAGTGTACATTTGATCTTGAAATCTTGACATCACTGAAATGAACGACTGTGAAACTGAATTGATTGCTGATTTTAATGGTTACTCGCTGAGCTTCTAGCTCACCCCAAAAATGTTTTTTTTCCCCCCCCCACAGGGCTCAAGGCGAAGAAAAGCTTGGAGTGCTTATTCGCGGGACCGGATGGCTTATATCGTGTACAGTTTAAGTTTGGATCTATTTTATGTATGAGTTGGTCTTGTGTAAATATTTGCAATTGATATGGATGTAAGTATACGTTCCACGATTGGAATCAGTTTCCGCTGCATTTGTAAGATGTAATCATTGGAGAATTTGATGTAATTTTGAGATTTATATTGTAATTGGGTTGAGGACTGTAGTGAGCGACTGAGTCCCGGCGAGAGCTGGGCAGGCGGCCCGCCGAACCCTCTGGTTCGCCTTAGGGGGAGGTGGGGCCGTTACAAGTGGTATCAGAGCTTAGGCTTCAGATCTCTGTAGTGTATCCTAGACTTGAAGTTTAGGATGCCGGACTGTGGGCTTGGTTTGAAATATTAGTGATTCTTGCGGGTTGGCTTGACTTGATTAGTACAAGAGGGAATGTCGAGGACGACATTCTTTTAAGCAGGGGAGATTGTGACGCCCCGAAAAAAAAAATTTGAGAACCCGTAAAAACCCTAATCTTTTCCGAGGGTTTTATTTTCTTTAATAGCATGTTTTCTGCATTTCCTGGCTTAGGAAATTTTCCTGAGGAATTTTTATGAGTAATTATAGTTTTTAGATGATTTTTCTAGCCTTGGAGAGTTTTTGGAAAATTAAGAGTATATAATGGACGTGGGACCCACTAGTGCGAAAAGTTCGGAAAAATTCGGCCAATAAGGTTAAGTTTCGGATACTGTGTAAAATTTATCGGGTGTTAAGAGATAAGTAGAGTGGGTGAAATGATTGATGTGAGAGGTAAAAGAAAAGATAAGATTGCATTTATGATAGTGACAAGTGTCACAATATCATTGGTTTTGACTTAAGAACACTATTCACTATTTTGACTTTTGACCCAATTAAGTAAATATCTCAAAAATTCACAAAAATTACCATTTTCTTACCTTGTGTTGGCCGGCTCTCTCTCTTGCAAGAAGGAAGGAAGTTGTTCAACATTTCAAGCTTCCTAGTGGCTCAAATCAACCAAACCAAGGGTTTGAATTAGTTTTTACTCCATACAATCTTTCCTTTTAGTGATAGTGAGTGCTTTAGTGAAGTTTTTTGGAAGAGCTAAGGTGTCCAACATCTTCCCCTCTCTTGTTTACTTGGTAAGTGAAGCTTAAACTTCCACCTACACCTATTGATGCTTAAGATATGATTAGTAGTGATTAAAGTGCTGAAATTTCTGGTTTTATCTTGGTTTGAAGTGATTTGGTGAAGTTTTGATTTTATTGATGATTTTTCTGGTTTAATTGGATTATGGTGTTGTGGTTGTTTATGATGATTGATAATGAGGGGTTATGACTCTAGTGGATGGAAATGATTGATATTTGCAACCAATTTTGGATTTGGAATAAATTTTGGAAAGATAGGGTTCATGAAGCTACATTCTGCCCGAATTTATTGCACCATGTTAGAGGCCGAATTGGCCTTGGCTTAAAACATGAAAGTTGTAGGTATTGATGTGTTTGAAGTGCCTGTAAAATTTCAGGTCATTTGGACTAGTGTAGAGTGAGATATGTCTATTTTACTGTTGCTGTTCTGGGTTGATCAGAATGCGAAAACTGCACTTGTAATTGGCCATTTTGACTGGAATTGCTTTGGATTTGGATGTTGGTGTCTTCTGATGAAATGTATCTGGATGTCGTAGCTTCCATATGCCTTTGGAATCAATGCATTTGGACCTGTACAGACCGAGTTATACCAATTACAGCATAGTGGGATTTGTGAACCTGTTTTAGTGGTTCTGGTTTGGTATTTTTGGCATATTTGACCTAGTTGTGCTAGGATTTGGATTGAGTGGCCTTCTACATTGTTGTAGCCCTGTCTCTTAGCTTCGAAACGGTGGGTCTTGCACCTTCATCCGACAATCGTAACGCCTTTGGTACCATTACCGCAAAATGACGTCAAAACTGTTTTTCTGGTTTTGAGCTTAACCTTCATTTCCGGACTTTTCCCTAGCTTGACTTGTACTAGTACTACTTGGAGCTTGCTGAATGGATGATTTCTGAGCCGTGGAGGTGAGTGACCCCAAACTATTGTTAAAGCTTCTTATGAACCGTTTCTTGCACTATTTACTTGATTGCATATCATGAGTGCTTGCATGTGGCCCATGACATGTTTTGGCTTAAATGAGTGCTTGGAATTCGTGTGCTGAACACCAACGTCTCCACCTCTGTGTACTGTTCATCTGGAGCAAATGGCTCCCCACTGACTGTTTACTGTTAAATATTTGTTTGGAGCGTTGGGTGTTTAAGTACAACGATTTCGCTGGCTCACGAGAGCAATAAGTGTACTTTTGATCTTGAAATCTTGACATCACTGAAATGAACGACTGTGAAACTGAATTGATTGCTGATTTTAATGGTTACTCGCTGAGCTTCTAGCTCACCCCAAAAATGTTTTATTTCCCCCCCCCACAGGGCTCAAGGCGAAGAAAAGCTTGGAGTGCTTATTCGCGGGACCGGATGGCTTATATCGTGTACAGTTTAAGTTTGGATCTATTTTATGTATGAGTTGGTCTTGTGTAAATATTTGCAATTGATATGGATGTAAGTATACGTTCCACGATTGGAATCAGTTTCCGCTGCATTTGTAAGATGTAATCATTGGAGAATTTGATGTAATTTTGAGATTTATATTGTAATTGGGTTGAGGACTGTAGTGAGCGACTGAGTCCCGGCGAGAGCTGGGCAGGCGGCCCGCCGAACCCTCTGGTTCGCCTTAGGGGGAGGTGGGGCCGTTACAAGTGGTATCAGAGCTTAGGCTTCAGATCTCTGTAGTGTATCCTAGACTTGAAGTTTAGGATGCCGGACTGTGGGCTTGGTTTGAAATATTAGTGATTCTTGCGGGTTGGCTTGACTTGATTAGTACAAGAGGGAATGTCGAGGACGACATTCTTTTAAGCAGGGGAGATTGTGACGCCCCGAAAAAAAAAATTTGAGAACCCGTAAAAACCCTAATCTTTTCCGAGGGTTTTATTTTCTTTAATAGCATGTTTTCTGCATTTCCTGGCTTAGGAAATTTTCCTGAGGAATTTTTATGAGTAATTATAGTTTTTAGATGATTTTTCTAGCCTTGGAGAGTTTTTGGAAAATTAAGAGTATATAATGGACGTGGGACCCACTAGTGCGAAAAGTTCGGAAAAATTCGGCCAATAAGGTTAAGTTTCGGATACTGTGTAAAATTTATCGGGTGTTAAGAGATAAGTAGAGTGGGTGAAATGATTGATGTGAGAGGTAAAAGAAAAGATAAGATTGCATTTATGATAGTGACAAGTGTCACAATATCATTGGTTTTGACTTAAGAACACTATTCACTATTTTGACTTTTGACCCAATTAAGTAAATATCTCAAAAATTCACAAAAATTACCATTTTCTTACCTTGTGTTGGCCGGCTCTCTCTCTTGCAAGAAGGAAGGAAGTTGTTCAACATTTCAAGCTTCCTAGTGGCTCAAATCAACCAAACCAAGGGTTTGAATTAGTTTTTACTCCATACAATCTTTCCTTTTAGTGATAGTGAGTGCTTTAGTGAAGTTTTTTGGAAGAGCTAAGGTGTCCAACATCTTCCCCTCTCTTGTTTACTTGGTAAGTGAAGCTTAAACTTCCACCTACACCTATTGATGCTTAAGATATGATTAGTAGTGATTAAAGTGCTGAAATTTCTGGTTTTATCTTGGTTTGAAGTGATTTGGTGAAGTTTTGATTTTATTGATGATTTTTCTGGTTTAATTGGATTATGGTGTTGTGGTTGTTTATGATGATTGATAATGAGGGGTTATGACTCTAGTGGATGGAAATGATTGATATTTGCAACCAATTTTGGATTTGGAATAAATTTTGGAAAGATAGGGTTCATGAAGCTACATTCTGCCCGAATTTATTGCACCATGTTAGAGGCCGAATTGGCCTTGGCTTAAAACATGAAAGTTGTAGGTATTGATGTGTTTGAAGTGCCTGTAAAATTTCAGGTCATTTGGACTAGTGTAGAGTGAGATATGTCTATTTTACTGTTGCTGTTCTGGGTTGATCAGAATGCGAAAACTGCACTTGTAATTGGCCATTTTGACTGGAATTGCTTTGGATTTGGATGTTGGTGTCTTCTGATGAAATGTATCTGGATGTCGTAGCTTCCATATGCCTTTGGAATCAATGCATTTGGACCTGTACAGACCGAGTTATACCAATTACAGCATAGTGGGATTTGTGAACCTGTTTTAGTGGTTCTGGTTTGGTATTTTTGGCATATTTGACCTAGTTGTGCTAGGATTTGGATTGAGTGGCCTTCTACATTGTTGTAGCCCTGTCTCTTAGCTTCGAAACGGTGGGTCTTGCACCTTCATCCGACAATCGTAACGCCTTTGGTACCATTACCGCAAAATGACGTCAAAACTGTTTTTCTGGTTTTGAGCTTAACTTTCATTTCCGGACTCTTCCCTAGCTTGACTTGTACTAGTACTACTTGGAGCTTGCTGAATGGATGATTTCTGAGCCGTGGAGGTGAGTGACCCCAAACTATTGTTAAAGCTTCTTATGAACCGTTTCTTGCACTATTTACTTGATTGCATATCATGAGTGCTTGCATGTGGCCCATGACATGTTTTGGCTTAAATGAGTGCTTGGAATTCGTGTGCTGAACACCAACGTCTCCACCTCTGTGTACTGTTCATCTGGAGCAAATGGCTCCCCACTGACTGTTTACTGTTAAATGTTTGTTTGGAGCGTTGGGTGTTTAAGTACAACGATTTCGCTGGCTCACGAGAGCAATAAGTGTACATTTGATCTTGAAATCTTGACATCACTGAAATGAACGACTGTGAAACTGAATTGATTGCTGATTTTAATGGTTACTCGCTGAGCTTCTAGCTCACCCCAAAAATATTTTATTTCCCCCCCCACAGGGCTCAAGGCGAAGAAAAGCTTGGAGTGCTTATTCGCGGGACCGGATGGCTTATATCGTGTACAGTTTAAGTTTGGATCTATTTTATGTATGAGTTGGTCTTGTGTAAATATTTGCAATTGATATGGATGTAAGTATACGTTCCACGATTGGAATCAGTTTCCGCTGCATTTGTAAGATGTAATCATTGGAGAATGATGATCTTGTGAAACAAACAGATTCCATTGGTGATGATCTTGTGGAGAAACCATGGGGTAGAGGAAGCTATCTGGGAGATGGAAGAAGAAATGCAAAAAAAATACCCTAAACTGTTCGTGAATCAAGGTGAGAAAATTTCGAGGGCGAAATTCTTTTAAGGGGGAGAGAGTGTGAGAACTCCTAATTTTCTTAATTTCTAGGTTTTATTTTATTCTATTGCACGCTTTTCACATTTTCTTTATTCAAAAAATTTTAACCATAAATTTTATGAGTAAATATAGTTTTAAAATTATTTTTCTAGTATTAGTTAGTTTTTGAGAAATTAAGAGTATATACCGGATGTGGGACCCACTAGTGCGGTAAGTTCGATAAAATTCGGCCAATTAGGTTAAATTGTGTATACCAGGTTTAATTTATCAGGTGTTAAGAGATAATTAGAAGTTACTTAGTTGGATTAGTGTTGGATTAACATGGGAGAGAAAAAGGATAAGCTTTAAGCCAAAAGGTGACAAGTGTCACCATTCAATTCACCCTTGGACTTTGACCTTTTACTCTACCTTTACTTTACCTTTCCTCCATATTAAAAATTCACCACAAAATCATTACCATACTCATCCTCTTGGCCGAGACTTCTTGGAGAGAAAAGTAAAAAAAAACCTTCAACTAGTTGATCCAATTTCTTGCACAAATCTTGTGATTCAACCGAAAAATTTCGACTTCACTCCATAGAACTCCTTTGTTAGGTGGTAGTGACTAAGTTGGTGGAGTGCTTTGGAAAGAGGAGGTGCTAAGTTGCTTGTTTTCTTGAGGTTACAAGGTGAGTTGTTAATAATTTTTCCCTTTAGCTTTGATAATGTTCAATTGGTAGTTTTAGTGGTTTAATATGATGACATATGGTGTGATTATGGTTTGTTTGTGGTTGAAAGTGAAGGTTTGATGGATTTTGATTTATTATTGTTATTTTTCTGTTTTGTATGATACTCATGGTTTGGTCATGGATTGAGGGCTTATTGTAGTGTAATCTGGAGCGAATATATGCTAGATACGATTGGTTTCGGAAATTTCTGGTTAGCGCAGAAAATTACAGTTTAGGGTTGTCAATTTCCCCTGTTCTTCCTGGTACTGTTCGACCTAGTTAGAGGCCGATTTGGCCTTAGAACAAAACATAAAAGTTGTAGATAATGATGTTTTATAGTTGTCTACAAAATTTTAGGTCAATCCGAGGAACGTATCTCATGAAAAGATAAAACTACCCCTGAGACTGCCTTAGGTAGATTTCAGCAGACAAGTTTGACAATTCCTTATGTTGGCTGCGTTGTTTCACCCTGATCCGTATCAAACCAGTTTTTGGCCAAAACATGAAACTTTTACCCTTATGTTTCAGCTTTCCAACGCAACTGAAAACACTTTAAACGGAATGGTGTAGCCTGAGTTATTGTCGTTTGAAGTTGGTACTGTTGACTGTCCTAGCAGGGACATTTCAGATCTGTAATCTGGATTTTGGATCTAGATACACTACGAACTGGACTGAGTAGTCTTCAACAAAGTTGTAGCCCTCTGTCTTAGCTTCGAAACTGTATAAGTTGCACCTCAATCCGATAAGCGTAGCTTCGGTTGTGTCCGATACGCTAAGTGTCATCCAAACTGTTTTTCTGCTTTTATGACTTAAATTTCACTCTCAGGCCTTTGGCTTTGCATTAGTAGTATATGGACAGGTTTATGACTTGTGTTCGAGGCTCATTGTGTTTACTTGAATGTTTTAGGGCGTGTCGATAACCCAAGGCGCTCATTGGACAGAAATTTGTGAAGTTCCTTTTGTTTGATTTTTGAGTGTACTACTCACATGATTGATACTTCTTGGCTTTGTTATACTTGAGATTTATGATTGGAATGTTTGTGTTTACTGCTGATACTGGTTGAGACGAGGGTGTACTTTACCACTCTCGTACTCTATGGCTTAATTGACTGTTTACTGTATCACTTGAATTGTCTTGATATACTTGAATGGGTGTCATTTGGACGTGTATCCAACGACTTATACTGTTGATTCTGAGCCCAACCCCATTGGTGGTCAATTGAATCGAGCCAGCAAGGGTTTGGTCGAGAAAATTGACAAGCCATGGGGACTGTTTTTGTGGAATCCTTGAGTATGAGACTCTTGATTCCGGTATATTCGAGTATTACCATTTATTGAACTGTTTGGAGTTCGGGCCCGGTAGGGGTATGTGAGGTGGAAGGAACCGGAGAAAGTGGAGTCTACGGTATTGGTTACTTTTATACATTGACGGAGCGTCAATGAGGTGAGATCAAGTATGCCAAGAGTGGAAAAGAGCTCTTGAGAGCCGACCATATCCTTTTATAAATCTTCTTGGAATGTGATGTTTGTTGTGCTCACTCGATGAACTTATTTGAATAGTGTATCATTGTGATTTTGTACCCCTTGAATGCCTAAGTGATGGTACCTCATTGGGCGAAAGCTCACTCCATTAAATTTTGTTTTCCTTACAGGGAACAACTTTTGAAGACTATGATGTTTTGATGTACGAGTTGAGCTAGTTTTAATACATATACTTTTGTAAAGCTCCTCGATACTTGGAAACGCTAGATATACTTGGATCCAGATATTTTCCTTTTATTTGTAAATTACAAACATATGTGTATAAAACTATTTACCCCTATTCATGTATCCTATTTGAGTTGGAAATGTTCATTCTCTAGAGTTATGTAACGTTATTGGTAGTTGATTGATTCGGTCTGGTTGGTGACGTGGCTGTCTGTGAGAACCCGTAAAACCCTAATTATTTTCCTAGGGTTTTAGTTCCTTTAATTGCATAATTTTTGTATTTCTGGCTTAGAAATATTTTTTGGGTGGATTTTATGAGTAATTAAAGTTTTTAGATGATTTTTCTAGCATTGGTGAGTTTTTAGAAAATTAAGATTATATATTGGATGTGGGACCCACTAGTGCGAAAAGTTCGGAAAAATTCGACCAATAAGGTTAAGTTTCGCATACTCTGTAAAATTTATCGGGTGTTAAGAGATAAGTAGAGTGTGTGAAATGATTGATGTGAGAGAAGAAAGAAAGATAAGAATGCATTTATGGAGGTGACAAGTGTCACCTCCTCATTGGATGGACTTTAAGAAACACTATTCACATTTTTGACTTTTTTGACCAAAAGATTAAATATCCAAAAATTCACCAAAATTCACCATTTTCTTACCTCTTGTTGGCCGGCCACCTTGAGCAAGGAAGGAAGGAAATTTCTTCAACTTTCAAGCTTCTACTTGGTGCAAATCACCCAAAAACATTTGTTACATCCAATTCCGCTCCATAAAATCTTTCCTTTTAGTGATAGTGAGGGCTTTAGTGAAGCTTGTTTGAAGGTTTAAGGTGTCCAATATCCTCCTCTCTCTTGTTTCTTGGTAAGTGAAGCTTGAACACCCTCTTACACCTTATGAAGCTTAAGTTATGCTTATTAGTGATTAAAGTGCTGAAATTTCTGATTTTTATGTTGGTTTGAAGTGATTTGGTGAAGTTTTCCATTTTATGATGAATTTTCTGGTTTAATATGAATGGGATGTTGTGGCTATCTTGGATGATTGGCAATGGACTATAATGACTCTTGTAGGTGTGAATTGTTGCTAAATGCAACCAATTTTGGATTTGGTGTGAAAATTGAAAAGTTAGGGTTCATAAACCCCTAATTCTGTCCGGTTTTGGATCATAGGGTTAGAGGCCGAATTTGACTTTGCTCAAAACATGAAAGTTGTAGGTATTGATGTTTTTGAGGTGCCTGTAAAATTTCAGGTCATTTGGATTATTGTAGAATGAGTTATGATGAAATTACTGTAGCTGTTCTGCTTTGGGCAGAATGCGAAAACTGTACTGGTAATTGGCCATTTTGACTGGTTTTGGTTTGGATTTTGTTGTTGGTGTCTTCTGATGAAATGTAGCTGGATGTATTAGCTACCATATGCCTTTGGAATTTCGGCATTTGGACTTGTATGGACTGAGTTATACGGATTACAGTGTTGTGTGATTTGCAAACCTGTTTTGGTCATTTTGGTTTAGTATTTGGCATTTTTGACCTAGTTAAGCTAGGAACGGGATTGAGTGACCTTCTACATTGTTGTAGCCCTGTTTCATAGCTTCGAAACGGTGGGTCTTACACCCCCATCCGATAACCGTAGTGAATTTGACGCCATTACCGCATAATAAGGGCAAAACAGTTTTCCTATTCGGGGCCAAGACCATTACTAATTCTAATTTCTGGTTTGCTATCATGCTTATTTAAGCATATGAAACCCTATTGGGGTTGTGTTTAGCATTGTTTGGTGACTCGTTCTCGAGTCTCATTGTATGTGTTACATGTTTTAGGGCGTGACGGTAGCTCACGACGTCTTGGTGATCTTGGTGCATGAAACACCACTTTCTCACTTGGTGAGTATACTACTCACTTACTTGTTATAATGTGGCTTTGTTCTATGTGTATTTGATGCCTTGAAGGCTTAATTGGTTATTGGAAGTGGTTGAGGTGAGGGTGTACTTGACCGCCCTCACCCCTTGTGATTCCATTCATGACTATTAATTGTTTTACTGAAATACACTAGTTATATGAGATACTGCATTCCATTCATGGAAACTGATTTGGTGTCGTTTGGACGAGTATCCAACGGCTTTACTGTATCACTGAGCTCAACCCCGTTTGGTAGTCAATTGGATCGAGCCGGCGAGGGCTTGGTCGTGAAAATTGTCATGCCACGGGGACTGTACTGGGGAACCTTGTGGTAATGAGACCCTTGGTTCTGGTATACTCGAGTATTACCAAAAGCTACTGAATTGGAGTGCGGGCCCGGTTGGGGTATGTTGGGTGGAAGGAATGGAAGTAAAGTGCGGTCTACGGTTTGGTACTTTTAACATTGACGGAGGGTCAATGAGGTTGGATCAAGATTGCAAGCGTGGAAATGGGCTCTTGAGAGCCGACTGTATCCTTTTACCGTTGTACTTCATTGCTTATCGTGTACTTTAAGTGATTGGCTATGCTTATGTGACTTTGGTTGCTTATGTAGTGGTATACCACTGGGCTTTAGCTCATTCCGTGTTATTTGTTTTCCTTACAGGAAAATGAACACTTTTCGAAAGGTTATGATAGTTGGATGCAAGTTGAGCTCATGTATATGTATTTTTTAATAAGCTCCTTGAGAGTGAAAACCCTAAGTGCTTTGATTCCACCAATGTTTGGTGTGTAAATGGCTACTTGTATATGTATGAACTAAATGGATACTTTGGTAGGCCGTTTGGCTTGTAAAGGTTGGTTTTCAATGTATATATATGTTTGGTAAATGTTTGGATGGATTTCGGATCACCACGACTTTCAAACGGAAAAGGAAAAATTTTGGCGAAGATGAACAGTGCCGAATCCGGCCAGGAATCCGGCCAGAAACTGGCCGGATTGCAGGGCGGATTGCCTGGGAAAAAAATGAAATGCGGCCAGACAATCCGGCCGGAATCTTGGCCGGATTGCCGGCCGGATTGCGATGGAAAAATGAAATTTTGGGGTTTGCTCTCGGCCTTGTATCCGGCCGAGAATTCGGCCGGAAATCCGGCCAGATTCCGGCCGGATTCTGACGTGGACTTTACTGTTCATTTCGGTTTTGAATTTTCGTTTTTTTTTATTTTGTGATTTTGACTTGTTTGCGCGCATTGCTATGTTCCAGAGCGTAATATATCGACGTAAATTGAACCGTTAGTCCTGGCGAGAGCTGGGCAGGCAGTCCGCTAACCCCTTTGGTTCGCCTTAGGGGAAAGTGGGGCTGTCAAAGGTGGTATCAGAGCCTAGGTTTGAATTAGCCTGGGTGTTATAGGAATGCTTGACTTGAGGATTCTATTGTTTATGCCTATTAAGTGTATTCATGTTATTTCTTCCTTTGCTATAGGATGGATGCGAGTGGTGACCCTAGTGCTAGTCCTTCGGGAGTGAGACCTCCCAGAGCACTCCCCGTGATCCCGTATCAGATCAGGCAGAAGGGGGCCGTGGTGCGTTGGAGCCCGGCCAATCGCCTTCGACGGTGTGAGTGCCGTGAGACCTATGCTTACCCGAACGCTTTAGTTTTGTCGGTGGCTAAGGAGCGCGAGGAACTTGCCAAGGATAATACTAAGCTGGAAGCTGCGGTTGCTACTTTGGAGGCTGAGGTGACTCAGGTTAAGGCCACCAATGAGAAGCAAGCCGCATGTATCATGGAGCTAGAGTATGACGTGCATGAGGTCGAGGAGAGAGTTGATGACCTATGTGACCAACTGAGGGATGCACGCGAGCGTGAGGTTAAGCGAGCTCGCAAGGTCAGGGGTCGTGCTGAGGCAATCCTTAACCTGTGCGACGACGGGCTTGAGGAGTCTAGTGATGAGGCCTCGTATGCTGGGGCCGAGGCTGAGGAGGAGTCTACCCCATCGCCTGGGTCTCAGACCCCGGCAACCGACTAAGCCATGATATCTAGGCACCTTTTGGATAGTGGTGGTTTTTGAATGTACATAGGGATAGGGATAGAGCCTTAGCTAACCGTTTGGGTGTAGGGTTAGCTACGTGTAAATTTCTTTTGATAGGCCTATCCTCGGGAGGATCGTTTATGTACGTACGTGCCTTGGCCGTACTTGACTGACTGATTGTATATATGTGTTTGACTTGTATATATGTGTGTTTGTGCTTATGTTTGGACTGTATAGATGTGTTATTGTGCAAAGTTTACGTGTTACTTATATGTCTTGTTATTACTTTGGTTTAGTATTCTTGCCTAGACCGAGTGAGACTTATGGAAGGTACTCGAAGTGGTCGGGGACGCGGGCGCGGTATTAGACAACCCGCACCGGTTAGGGAAACTGGGGAAGCTTCTACTGGACCAAATCCTGAACCCCAAATAGACCCCAATGTGCAAATAGCTACCGCTATGCAGCAAATGACAAACCTACTCGCACAAGTAGTACAACAATAGGGCCAGAACCCAAACCCTAACCCCGGAAACCCTGGCCATCATATTGAGAGCGAAGATAGAGCTCTAGAACGTTTTCAAAAGTTTTCCCCGCCAAAGTTTGTTGGGGGACCCGACCCTGATGTTGCTGAGAAATGGCTTGAGAAGATGGTAGACATTTTTACAGCTTTACATTACCCTGACGAACGGCAAGTGACTTTTGCCGTGTTTCAACTCGAGGGGGCTGCCCGTTCCTGGTGGAACGTAATTAGGCAGAAATGGGAACGGGAGCAGACACAGAGGACTTGGGTGAACTTCATCCGAGAATTTAATGCAAAGTTTTTCCCTCCTCTAGTCCAGGAGGGGAAGGAGGACGAGTTTATCCGGCTCCGGCAAGGGGCTCAGACGGTGGCGGAGTACGAGAGCCAGTTTACCCGCCTGTCCAAATTCGCGCCTGAACTAATCATGACTGAGCAACGACGGGTGAGGCGCTTTATTCAGGGCTTGAACGTTGAGATTCAGAAAGACCTCGCGGCGGCTCAAATCACTACTTTTAGCGAGGCAATGGAAAAAGCCCAACGAGTGGAAAGTGCGCGGCTACAAGTCCGAAACTTCCAGGCCAAGAAGCGTGGCTTTCCTGGGAGTACTTCTGGACAGGGTGAGAAGAGCGCTCCCTCCAAATTTGGACGAGGCATGGGTGGTGGTCGACAGTCCGGATCAGGCAGAGGGACTCCGTTCAGGGGTGGTCAAGCTGGGCGAGGACCGAGGGGAAACGTTCAGAGTGGCTCGGCTTTGGCACCTCGTGGTCCCTGCGGGCATTGTGGAAAAGCAAACCACACCGAGGATAATTGCTGGAGGAAACAGGGTAAGTGCCTGCGGTGTGGAAGTGCGGACCATCAACTAGCTACTTGTCCGATCCTAAAACAAGACGGAAAGGGGAGTCAACTACCGCCGAGGACCAATACTGGACCAGCCAAGGGAGACGGATCCAAACCTAAGGTGCCAGCTAGGGTGTATTCCTTAGAGCCCCATCAGGTCCCAGAGTCTTCCGAGGTGGTGGAAGGTACGATCCCTATTTTCCACCGCTTTGCCAAAGTTTTAATTGATCCTGGTGCCACTCATTCGTTTGTTAACCCTGATTTCATGTGTGGCATCGATATAAAACCTGCTAGTTTACCATATGACCTAGAAGTTAGTACACCTACGGGGAATCAACGTTTGGTGACTAGTATGGTTTATAGGGATTGCGATGTTTGGGTAGGTGAAAGGAGATTTTTAGGAGACCTGATTAGCTTGTCCATTAAGGGGTATGATGTGATTCTGGGTATGGACTGGCTAGCCAAATATAACGCCCAACTGGATTGTAAAACAAAAGTAGTAGAATTTCGCATTCCTGGCGAGGCAACCTTAAGATTAGATATAAGGGGTAGGTTAGCCTCATCTGCTCTAATTTCGGGCATTCGAGCTAGGAAACTGATAAGTAGAGGGGCGCAAGGATTTTTGGCCTTTCTAATTAATACCCCTACGGATAAGTTAAAAGTGGAAGACGTGGCCGTAGTGAGGGAATTTCCGGATGTGTTTCCTGATGAGTTAATGGCTTTACCTCCGGAAAGAGAGATAGAATTCCGAATAGATCTTTTACCTGGAAGCGCACCTATCTCGAAAACCCCTTACCGAATGGCGCCTGCAGAATTTAAAGAGCTTAAGTTGCAATTGCAAGACCTTTTGGAGCGGGGATTCATTCACGAGAGTGAGTCTCCTTGGGGAGCTCCGGTCCTATTTGTGAAGAAAAAGGATGGAACGTTGAGGATGTGCATTGATTACCGAGGGCTGAACAACGTGACCATCAAGAATAAGTATCCACTGCCCCACATCGATGAGTTGTTTGACCAGCTGCAAGGAGCAGTGGTGTTCTCGAAGTTGGACCTCCGACAAGGGTACTATCAGTTGTTGATTAGGAAGGAGGACATTCCGAAAACTGTCTTCAAATCAAGATACGGGCATTATGAGTTCGCCGTTATGCCCTTTGGACTAACTAATGCTTCCGCCGCTTTCATGGACTTAATGCATAGGGTTTTTAAACCCTACCTGGACCGATTTGTCGTGGTGTTCATTGACGACATTTTGGTCTACTCTAAGTCACGCAAGGAGCATGAGGAGCATTTGAGAGTGGTGTTGCAGACATTAAGGGAACATCAGCTATACGCCAAGTTTAGTAAATGCGAGTTCTGGTTGGAGAAAGTGGCATTTCTAGGGCACGTGATCTCTCATGAAGGTATTTCGGTGGACCCGGCGAAGGTTGAGGCCGTGACAAATTGGAAGAGGCCAGAAACCCCCACGGAAATTCGTAGCTTTCTAGGGCTAGTTGGGTACTACTGAAGGTTCATTAAGGATTTTTCCAAACTGGCAGGACCTCTAACTGACCTGACGAAGAAGCATGGCCAGTTTATCTGGAACGGCCGATGCGAAACAAGTTTTCAGGAACTAAAGAAAAGATTGACCATGGCTCCGGTCCTAGTGTTGCCAAATGGAGTGGACGGGTTTGCGGTTTATGCGGACGCATCGCGAGAAGGCTTGGGGTGTGTTTTGATGCAGAACCGAAATGTGATTTCATTTGCCTCTAGGAAATTGAAGCTTCACGAGCAGAAATATCCGACTCACGACCTGGAATTAGCCGCAGTGGTCTTTGCACTAAAAAAGTGGAGGCATTACCTATATGGGGTGACCTTCGAAGTGTATTCGGATCACAAGAGTCTTAGATATCTTTTCTCCCAGAAGGAATTAAACATGAGGCAACGAAGGTGGATGGAATTCTTGGAAGATTACGACTGTACGATCAATTACCATCCGGGAAAGGCAAATGTAGTAGCAGATGCCTTGAGTCGTAAAGTGCAAGTGGCAGGGCTAATGATTAAGGAGTGGGATTTGCTAGAATCCGTGTGTGAGTGGAAGCCCTGTCTTGGGAGTCATAAGGTGATATTTAGCAATATAACGGTGACCTCCACTCTACTGGAACGTATAAAAGAGGCGCAAGGCGAGGATTTGATGGTACGGAAGTGGAGAGAGAAATTGGAAAAGGGAGAAACAACGGACTTCAATTTGAGTCCTGAGGGTCTTTTGAAGTATCGGAACCGAATCGTAGTACCGAAGGAAGAGTTGTTGAAAGAGGAAATTCTGGAGGAAGCTCATAGATCCAAGTATACAATCCATCCGGGTAGCAGCAAAATGTATCAAGACCTGAAGGAAACTTATTGGTGGGACAATATGAAGAGGGAAATCGCTCAATACATGCAGAAATGTCTCATTTGCCAGCAAGTGAAGGCAGAGCATCAAAAACCGTCGGGTCTGTTACAACCCTTGGAGATACCCGAGTGGAAGTGGGAAAACATCACAATGGATTTCGTTTCCGGTTTACCAAGGACGCAAAGAGGGCACGATGCCGTTTGGGTGATCGTTGACCGATTAACCAAGTCGGCCCATTTCTTGCCGGTGAACATGAAGTACTCAATGGACAAATTGACCCGATTGTACATGGATGAAATTGTAAGGCTACACGGAGTGCCTGTGAGCATTGTCTCTGACCGGGACCCACGATTTGTATCTCGGTTTTGGCAGAAGTTTCAAGAAACCTTGGGGACTAAACTCAATTTGAGCACTACCTATCATCCTCAGACGGATGGCCAGTCAGAACGGACAATTCAAACTCTCGAAGACATGCTACGAACGTGCATTCTGGACTTTGGAGGCAACTAGGGTCAGCACATGACCTTAGTCGAATTTGCATATAACAATAGCTTCCATTCGTCAATTCAAATGGCTCCGTACGAAGCTCTCTACGGACGCAAGTGCCGCTCACCGATTTACTGGGACGAAGTGGGCGAAAAGAAAGCACTGGACCCGACAACTATTCCGTGGATGGAAGAGGCTCACGAGAAGGTCAAGTTGATACGGCAACGAATCCAAACTGCCCAAAGTCGCCAAAAGAGCTACGCGGATAACCGAAGAAAAGACTTGGAGTTTGAAGTTGGAGACTACGTATTTCTCAAGATCACACCCTTACGAAGTCTTACAACGGGTAAAGGTAAGAAGCTTCAACCGCGGTACGTCGGACCCTACAAGATCCTTCAGAGGATTGGAGCGGTCGCGTATCGATTGGAGCTACCGTCCAGTCTCTCTCGAATCCACGATGTGTTTCACGTCTCGATGCTAAAGAAGTACCATCCTGACCCATCCCATATATTGCAACCGGAGGATATCGAAGTGGATGAATCACTGGCCTATGAAGAGAAACCAGTCGAAATACTCGATCGAAAAGTCAAAGAACTCAGAAATAAGCGGATTCCGCTAGTGAAAGTGCTGTGGAGGAACCACGGAGTTGAGGAAGCTACCTGGGAGATGGAAGAGGAAATGCGAAAGAAATACCCAAACCTTTTCGGGAATTAAGGTGAGAAATTTCGAGGACGAAATTCTTTTAAGGGGGAGAGAGTGTGAGAACCCGTACAACCCTAATTATTTTCCTAGGGTTTTAGTTCCTTTAATTGCATAATTTTTGTATTTCTGGCTTAGAAATATTTTCTGGGTGGATTTTATGAGCAATTAAAGTTTTTAGATGATTTTTCTAGCATTGGTGAGTTTTTAGAAAATTAAGATTATATATTGGATGTGGGACCCACTAGTGCGAAAAGTTCGGAAAAATTCGGCCAATAAGGTTAAGTTTCGCATACTGTGCAAAATTTATCGGGTGTTAAGAGATAAGTAGAGTGTGTGAAATGATTGATGTGAGAGAAGAAAGAAAGATAAGAATGCATTTATGGAGGTGACAAGTGTCACCTCCTCATTGGATGGACTTTAAGAAACACTATTCACATTTTTGACTTTTTTGACCAAAAGATTAAATATCCAAAAATTCACCAAAATTCACCATTTTCTTACCTCTTGTTGGCCGGCCACCTTGAGCAAGGAAGGAAGGAAATTTCTTCAACTTTCAAGCTTCTACTTGGTGCAAATCACCCAAAAACATTTGTTACATCCAATTCCACTCCATAAAATCTTTCCTTTTAGTGATAGTGAGGGCTTTAGTGAAGCTTGTTTGAAGGTTTAAGGTGTCCAATATCCTCCTCTCTCTTGTTTCTTGGTAAGTGAAGCTTGAACACCCTCTTACACCTTATGAAGCTTAAGTTATGCTTATTAGTGATTAAAGTGCTGAAATTTCTGATTTTTATCTTGGTTTGAAGTGATTTGGTGAAGTTTTCCATTTTATGATGAATTTTCTGGTTTAATATGAATGGGATGTTGTGGCTATATTGGATGATTGGCAATGGACTATAATGACTCTTGTAGGTGTGAATTGTTGCTAAATGCAACCAATTTTGGATTTGGTGTGAAAATTGAAAAGTTAGGGTTCATAAACCCCTAATTCTGTCCGGTTTTGGATCATAGGCTTAGAGGCCGAATTTGACTTTGATCAAAACATGAAAGTTGTAGGTATTGATGGGTTTGAGGTGCCTGTAAAATTTCAGGTCATTTGGATTATTGTAGAATGAGTTATGACGAAATTACTACAGCTGTTCTGCTTTGGGCAGAATGCGAAAACTGTACTGGTAATTGGCCATTTTGACTGGTTTTGGTTTGGATTTTGTTGTTGGTGTCTTCTGATGAAATGTAGCTGGATGTCTTAGCTACCATATGCCTTTGGAATTTCGGCATTTGGACTTGTATGGACTGAGTTATACGGATTACAGTGTTGTGTGATTTGCAAACCTGTTTTGGTCATTTTGGTTTAGTATTTGGCATTTTTGACCTAGTTAAGCTAGGAACTGGATTGAGTGACCTTCTACATTGTTGTAGCCCTGTTTCATAGCTTCGAAACGGTGGGTCTTACACCCCCATCCGATAACCGTAGTGAATTTGACGCCATTACCGCATAATAAGGGCAAAACAGTTTTCCTATTCGGGGCCAAGACCATTACTAATTCTAATTTCTGGTTTGCTATCATGCTTATTTATGCATATGAAACCCTATTGGGGTTGTGTTTAGCATTGTTTGGTGACTCGTTCTCGAGTCTCATTGTATGTGTTACATGTTTTAGGGCGTTACGGTAGCTCACGACGTCTTGGTGATCTTGGTGCATGAAACACCACTTTCTCACTTGGTGAGTATACTACTCACTTACTTGTTATAATGTGGCTTTGTTCTATGTGTATTTGATGCCTTGAAGGCTTAATTGGTTATTGGAAGTGGTTGAGGTGAGGGTGTACTTGACCGCCCTCACCCCTTGTGATTCCATTCATGGCTATTAATTGTTTTACTGAAATACACTAGTTATATGAGATACTGCATTCCATTCATGGAAACTGATTTGGTGTCGTTTGGACGAGTATCCAACTGCTTTACTGTATCACTGAGCTCAACCCCGTTTGGTAGTCAATTGGATCGAGCCGGCGAGGGCTTGGTCGTGAAAATTGTCATGCCACGGGGACTGTACTGGGGAACCTTGTGGTAATGAGACCCTTGGTTCTGGTATACTCGAGTATTACCAAAAGCTACTGAATTGGAGTGCGGGCCCGGTTGGGGTATGTTGGGTGGAAGGAATGGAAGTAAAGTGCGGTCTACGGTTTGGTACTTTTAACATTGACGGAGGGTCAATGAGGTTGGATCAAGATTGCAAGCGTGGAAATGGGCTCTTGAGAGCCGACTGTATCCTTTTACCGTTGTACTTCATTGCTTATCGTGTACTTTAAGTGATTGGCTATGCTTATGTGACTTTGGTTGCTTATGTAGTGGTATACCACTGGGCTTTAGCTCATTCCGTGTTATTTGTTTTCCTTACAGGAAAATGAACACTTTTCGAAAGGTTATGATAGTTGGATGCAAGTTGAGCTCATGTATATGTATTTTTTAATAAGCTCCTTGAGGGTGAAAACCCTAAATGCTTTGATTCCACCAATGTTTGGTGTGTAAATGGCTACTTGTATATGTATGAACTAAATGGATACTTTGGTAGGCCGTTTGGCTTGTAAAGGTTGGTTTTCAATGTATATATATGTTTGGTAAATGTTTGGATGGATTTCGGATCACCACGACTTTCAAACGGAAAAGGAAAAATTTTGGCGAAGATGAACAGTGCCGAATCCGGCCAGGAATCCGGCCAGAAACTGGCTGGATTGCAGGGCGGATTGCCTGGGAGAAAATGAAATCCGGCCAGTTGCTCTCTGGCCAGTATCCGGCCAGACAATCCGGCGGGAATCTTGGCCGGATGGCCGGCCGGATTGCGATGGAAAAATGAAATTTTGGGGTTTGCTCTCGGCCTTGTATCCGGCCATATTCCAGCCGGATTCTGACGTGGACTTTACTGTTCATTTCGGTTTCGAATTTTCGTTTTTTTTATTTTGTGATTTTGACTTGTTTGCGCGCATTGCTATGTTCCGGAGCGTAATATATCGACGTAAATTGAACCGTTAGTCCTGGCGAGAGCTGGGCAGGCAGTCCGCTAACCCCTTTGGTTCGCCTTAGGGGAAAGTGGGGCTGTCAGACTGTCACTATTCATGGGCGGTTTTGTTTTTTTTGGTTTTCCATTTTGCGATTCTGATTCGTGTAAGCACACTACTTTTTTCTGGAACGTCTTAGTAGTCTTGGTGAGAGCTGGGCAGGCAGTCCGTTAACCCTTCTGGTACGCCTTAGGGGGCAGTGGGGCTGTCACACCAAACATTGAGAACTTCAAGTAGATAGCTGGCTAATCTATACATGTAAACATGCTTCCCACATATTGTCACATAGCTTGCTTCAATTAGGTGTGGGCAAACACAGTTTTGAAGAGGGATTGACTAGACTATCTTCGAACAAGTTTCCGCCATCTTTTGAGTGTTTGTAGAATTTGTGCTTTCATCATGAAGGTGACAAGAGCTTTAACTGCATCTTGATCATTGTTAGGTTATTGTGTTAGTAAAACTCCTAATCACTTCTAAAGAACTCAACCTAGATTTGATTTCTTAGATCTTAGGCAAGACATTCAGCATGTAATCGAGTCCTATACAGCAGACAATAGTTGCAACTCTTACAAAACTGCTCCTAGACAAGAAATTTTGTTACAATTAATTCAATCAGTAGCACATAAACACTATTTTATGGACTTAAAATTCTATAAAGCTATTTAAATGTTAACATAAATTATTACCACAATGCAAAATGAATATATTCATATGTTATCTCCATTAACTTTATTAGAAATCAATTTTTATCGTCTTGCGTATTCCTACTACCACTAGCTATTTTAAATCTATGTGAAAGAGCCAAAATATAATCGAAAAGAAACAAAAAAGAAAGAAATCAGCAAACCAAATTTTTGGCATGGATGATACTACACAAGAAGAAACGTAAAACACAGTCTCGGCAATTGATAAGTGAGTGTATATGATCCGAGTATCGAGCACAATTACTCTTCACATTTACAAGTTTTAGTTTGTTCTTTCTTTTTGGATAAATTCAAAACTCTATTATTTACTAAGGATTTTGTCTAAAAAAAGATTTCTATTTATTTCTTGTACTATTTTTGTTTTTATTGCTAGTTTTTAACTAATTTTCTTGTCTTATCTTAAATTTTGTTTCCTAAATTACCCTTTGACATAAGTCCCTCATCGACAACATGTTGTTTTAGCTGATTAATGTATGACAATCCAACAAAAAGTAAGAGTAATTCGTGCCCAAGCATAGATTTTCTCAGTCACAACTTTTATTAATAAGCTTATATCTATATTATTTCTTAATTCTTTACTAGCATGTTCAAGTCTTTAAACATCTCTTTTTTTCCCTATTTGTCATTGGTATGGGTACTTCAGATATAAGATTGATTGAGTGGCCTTCCAGAATTAATCTATAAATTTAGTACAAACATATTTAAACAAAAGTAGAAAAAACTTTGGACAAGTTTTGGATGTTGGATTATAACGAATTAATACAACATAAAATGGTGGATATGCATATATGAAGGGGCAATATAATTTACTAATGAAGATTTTCTTCAATTGAAATATACAGGATTGACGAATTTTGTACAATTTGTTGAGGACTTAAAGAAGTCTCTCGGGATGATATACTAATTTGACTATTGGACTAAGCTAATGTGATACAATTTCAAAGAAACAAAAAGAAGAGATGAGATGTTTTCTTATTTCAAGAATCCAAAAGTGATTTGGATTATTACTTTGATAATTGCCATCCTCAGAGTTGAGTCCTAAGGGATGCCTTTGAAATTTTGGACAGAGGTTTTCTTCACTTTTTCGCATCAATTCTTCTTTAGTTGATGCTTCTCCCTTTATAGTTGCTAAAAGTCCTATTTATCTACTCAATTATTACTGCTTGATAAGTTTTTGAACCTTGTTATTGCGTGCTGATTCATCTGATAAACTTTTATAAGATATCCGCTGGAAATTCTGCATCATTATTGGTTGGAGGAGCTGATTGAGACTTTGTTGATACTTGATAATTGATATCTTCTGATATGAGCACGGAGCCTCAAATTGTGGAGCTATTTCTTCACAAGAGGTGCTGCTCAAGTCATTTGTTAAGCCGAAATTTCCAGTTTCAGTTTCGTTAGTTTGGTCTTAATTTCGGGTCATTTTTAGTTAATAAACAAGCCAACTTTTAAAACTTGGATCCATCCCTTAAGTAGGATTGTGGGTCGGGTTAAACGGTCTAGTGTTTTATGTCTTAATTGTCCAAGTTTCGTTAGGAGTTCATATCAAGATACATTAAAAGTATGTTGTTTCTTTCCAACAATAACATACGACATATTTTCAAAAAATATTCTTGACAGAATTCGTTCTCTTGGCTCTATGAGCTCCCCTCAACACTTAGAATTTTTTTCGTTCCTTGGGTTCACTAGTTTGTTTGGTTGTGGTCAAGATCATATTAACGTTCGCAATTATGAAAATTAGAGAGGTCTGTATAGAAATTCTGCTACTCAAACTTGTGTTAATCACCAAAGATCCGGGACTTGTTAATGCAAATTTCATTTTGTCAATGGGGTTCATATCATCTTTGGCCATCTTGTTTGATTGCTTTGTGATGATGTGACCTTTTAGTATGTCATTTGTTTTCAATGCTCGACAAACTAAATCATTCACCTTTTTTAAAGCCTCTAGCATACCTTTAAGATTATGCATTTTTTCGTCACCCGTGACGTTTTCTTATCCTTCTTCCTCATTATTGGCTTCATCCCTATACAAGTCTTGGTTCTCCTAATTGATTTCACTTATATGTGATTCTATCAACTCTTCTAATTGCACTTTTTGTAAAATTTGCATATCCAAATATTTCCACTCGCAGTAGATCTTCTAATAATCATATTCTAATGCAAGTGATGGCTAGTGCGATTGGGCTTTATTTTCCTCGAGTCTATCATATACAATTTGTCTTGCTATCCAATGATCAATGTGTACCTTATGCAATTTAGGAAATAAATTTAAGATAAGACAAGAAGATTAGTTTAAAATGTTGATCTCAGTCCGTAGCTTTCGATGATTACAAAACAAATGGATGTTACTAATGTTCTCTCAATAGACCCTTTCAGAAATGAAGCAAAATAGGTTAAAAAATTAAGCACAAAGGATGTTGAAGCTGCTGTCGAACGCACAAGAAGACTGGATCGGACGTCTGACAACCTTTGCGCAACTTCGGAAGCATGAAGAACTTCACCTTCGAACGTCCAAAAATATTGAGTCATTCCATCTAACCTCACTGACCTCGATCAGACGCACATCATCAGAGCATCGGACGTCCGACAAGCGTTGCGACACTTCGAACGCAAAGTCTTAGAGGCACCGGATGTCCGAAAAGAATTGAAGAAAAATTCTCTATTTCACCTCCTACCTTTGGACGCATACATTGAAGGTACCGGACGTCCGAAATAATTTAAGAAAATTTCTTGAGCTCACTGCCTACATTCAGACGCAAGAAGTTCGTCTACCCGACGTCCGACATTACCAATGTGACAGCCCCATTTTCCCCTAAGGCGAACCAAAGGGTTCAGCGGGCCGCCTACCCAACTTTCGCCAGGACTACGGGGTCAAATCACTCACAACTTCATAGCACGCGTGATAGAAACCAAAGAAAACGAACAATTGGGAAACCACCAAGTTAAATGTAACTTACCAAACCATAATATTGTCGAAAACCCCTGCCAAATTTTTTTCCTTTTCCTTTTCACGCTTGAATACTATACCCGTCCAAAACCTCATTAACTTCAATAAACTCCATGTAGCCCTAAAGAATGAACACGTTCGAGCAGTGTAACACATGTACATGATTAAACACTTTTATATATATACATGGTCGCAAATTTACACATCAAAAGGGAATTTGTCTGATCAAAATACATTCAAGGTTTCCATCCATTGAGGAGCTATACAAAAGAATATATAACTAGATCAACTCATGCTTCCAAACATCATAGTTCCCAAAAGATTTTCCTGTAAGGAAAACAAGGATAATGAAACGGGGTGAGCTATAAGCTCAATGAGGTACCAAAAATAATAACAGTCAAGGACCAAGGAACTTCATGCTCAATTAATCACATAAGTGTACCAAATAAGGAGATAAGTAACAACTTAGATAGAAAGGATACAGATGGCTCTCAGGAGCCAATTTTTCGTTGCAGTACTTGATCCGACTACGTTGATCCTCCGTCAACTTTCAAATAAAGAAATCTAGTCCAGTAGAACACCGTTTTAACGCCAAATCCCGTTCACCATTCATACCCCCTTACCGGGCCCGAACGCCATATAGAAACAGGAATGGTAATACTCGAGTATACCGGAATCAAGAGTCTCAATACTCAAAGATCCCATAAAAATAGGCACCCACGAATTGTCAATTTTCTCGACCAAGCCCTTGGATGGCTCGATTTAATTAACTCCCCATGAGGTTGAGCTCAGGTTTAACAAGGAGGTCGGTCGTTGGACTCACTTCCAAACGACATTATAACAAGTGCAAGTAATAGGCTTAAGTTCATAACAAGTACAAGTAATAGATTTCAGTTTGTACAACACAGGCAAGAGAACGAGTGTGATAAAGTACACCCTCGTCTCAATCAAACTAAACAGGATTCATAGTCATTCATGTCATAGATTTCAAGTACAGATAACTCAAATAGCAACAATGCAAGGGAGTGATACACTCACCAGATCAAACAAGGATAATTTCAAAAGTTTCCTTTCCAAGTGTGGCTTTACTCGCCGGCACCTCCTAGAACAATCAAGGCAAACACTTCAGACTTGACTCTAAAACCTAATAAATGGAATTTGCAAGTAAAACTCGGTTATAAGTCATGTGCTTATCCAAATGAACCATTAATGCAAAGAAAATGTGACTTCGGAGTGAAAAAGGGTAACAATTGGTCTTAAAGGCATGAACAACCTCAAAACCCTACCTATAATGACTGACCAACTCCAATTTTGAAGTAGATAATGAAAGTAAGATCAATACTAGGAAAATAGGATTTTCCAGTTTTGCACAACCCTATAAGAAAAATCATATCTCAAGTTTTGTAAGTCCAAAATTGATAAAATTTATACCATTGGAAAATAGATTCAAAGGCCTATAACTTTCCAGTGAACATCCTCATAAGATTCAGAATGTAAGTCAGTCAAATTCAAGCCTCAAGTTGCTGCTTTATCCAGTGAAAGACAGAACAGGTACAATATTTCAGTCAACTTTGAAAAATCACCATAAATGGTACAGATGTAAACAGGCTCTGAAATTTACATGATTTATAGCCCTATGAATCTAGTTTAAAACGCAACAAACAGAACTCAATTCCAACATTCCTACATCAAGATATAGCAAATTTCCCGAGACTGTGCAGAAGCTCCGTGAAAATTTTGACAGCATTTCCCTTGTCTTTCTTTACTTTCCAACCAAACCTCAACACCCACAAATCACAAGCTATCAAACACCTTTAATTAGAGTCACAATAAGGTTCAAATACGAGTCATAAACCGAATCAACATATCACTAGAGTAAAATCATATGGAACGTATAAGTACAAAATTAAACTAGGACATATGCGGAAACGAAGTTTGGGTTGGAAAACAAAAGGCAGATTTGCTGTTGCTTAGCGGAATTAACACAACTGAAGCTATCCTTGTCGGATTGAGGTGTACTTTACACCATTTCGAAGCTAAGGAAAAGGGCTACAATGTTGAAGAAGGCCACTCAGTCCATTTCTTACCCTAACTAGATCAAATTTACCAAAACAACTCCAGATTTTCCAGTTCGAAACTCACCGCGGAATTCAACTGGCAGTCCTGATTCATTCACCCTTATCTCAGCACACACAACTCCAAATCAGGTAATTCCAAAGCCATTTGAAAGATAAGATACAAGGCTATAATTCTTAAGAAGACACCAACAACCAAATCAGTAGTAGTCCTTGTCAAAATAACCAATTACAAAAGCTGATTAGCATGTTCGGATAGAAACAGGGCAGCAGGGGTATTTCGGTCTTTTCACATGCTACGTTGCTCCGATTGAGTTGAAATTTTTTAGGCTACTATAAAACATTATTCTCTACAAATTTCATGTTTTAACCCAAGGCTAATTCGGTCTCTAACTAGGTATAACAGTACCAGGCAGAATTGGGGAAAATGAAACCCTAATCTGGAAATTTTCGGTCTCTAACTAGGTATAATAGTACCGGGCAGAATTGGAGAAATTTTTGCTTCAAACCAGAAATTTTCGCTTCAAACCAGAAATTTTCCACTAATCATTACAATTATCATACCAAATCTTCATTCTAACCATACTAGACCATCATACATGGCCAATCAACATTAAACATATAAAAACAGAAAAATTATGCATAAAATCAAAAATTCATCAAACACCACCAAAAGTCATGAAAACACCCACAAGATCACCTCCTTAACTCCCACAAGCCACTAATCGACTATTATTAAGAGTAAAAGGAAATTTTCTAGGGAATTTACCTTGAAACTTGAGGAAAGATGATAGCCTAGGGTTTCTTTTACAAGAATCACTCCACCAAGACCTTTGTTCTCCCTTAGATAACACTCTTATGGAAGGGTTTGCGATTTTATCGGTTGAAACTCCAAATTTTAGCAAGAAATGGAAGGAAAATTTGAAGGTTCTCTCTTGGTTTTTCTCCTTGCAAGAGCCGGCCAACAAGCCAGAGAAATGAAGTTGTTTTTGGTCAATTTTTGGTTAAATTGGTAAAGTAAGAAATTGGTCAAAGTCCAAAGGTTAACCACTAAGTGACACTTGTCACTTTCATTAATGCATGGCTATCCTTTTGTCCCTCTCACACCAATTCATCTAGTAACCTCTAGTTATCTCTTAACACCTACTAAATTAATCCCGGTATACAAAACATAACCGAATCGGCCGAATTTCATCGAACTTACCGCACTAGTGGGTCCCACATTCGATATACACTCTTAAAACCTCATGAACTAATTTATACTAGGAAAATTATTTTAAAAACCCTATTTGCTCATAAACTTATTTAGAAAATTTTTCCTAAGAAAGAAATTGCATAAAAGGCGTGTAATTAAATAAAATAAGGCCTAGGAGAAAATAAGAAAATTCAAGGGTTCTCACAACCAATAACTAGTTGACTCTTCAGCTGCCTTCTATCCATTGGAAGCATTAATTGAGGAACTTTTTGGTCACATATAAATAGAAAAAAGTCGATTACTTCAAAGCAACTTTGCACATTGAGATTATATGAGATCTAGAGTGATTTTAGTATGAGAATACTCTTCAAAGAAGATTTGTTCTCTTAGTTGTGTAACTTCCTTGCTTGACCAAGTGTGACTTGGGGCAAGGAGGAAGTGATCCTTCCTTTGTACACAAAAGATTGGTTGTAAGTTGATCAACTTGAAGAAACTTACTCTATAAAGTGATATTCAAACTCAAGAGGAGTTTGGTATTTGGTTTGATACTCTATCTCTTTTACTTACTGTCTTGATATATAAACTGATCATCTCTTCTACTCACAAGCACTTGTGCTTTCTCATCAATTGCTCCATTGTGTGGTCTTTTAAAAAAAGAGGGCAAGTACTCAAAAAGTGACTCACTACTTGGCCAGTTTTTAAACTACCTAATTCACACCCCCTCTTAGATTGTTTTCGATCCTTACAATTAGTATCAAAGTTTAGTCTCCTAGAGATTAAGATCAATCGGTTTTGGAGTAAAAATGACAATCAACAATGCCATATTTTTGGAGGACAATCCATCACTAGACCCCCAATGTTCAATGGATCAAATTATGTGAGTTGGAAGGAAAGGATGATTATCTTCTTACAATCTATTGATATCGAGTTGTGGTTTATTGTCAATAAAGATCCATATGATGCCTCTATTATTGATGAAGTCACTCATAAACCAAGACTAAAAACTAGAAATGAGTTGACTGGTGATGATATAACCCACCTCACCTTGAATGCCAAGGTTATGAATGTGTTATACAGTGCTCTAGATTCAAATGAGTCTATTAGAGTCAAAGGCTATAGATCTGCAAAAGTGATTTGGGATAAATTTAGAGAAATTCATCAAGGGAGTGAGAATATAAAAGAACAAAAGAAGTCTATTCTGGTCAGTAAATATGAATTTTTTAAAATGAAACTTCATGAAAACATTGATAAGATGTATTGTAGATTCAATGATCTCATTAAGGACTTAGAAGTGCTGGAAAAAGAATATTCTCTAGGCGAGAAAAATAGAAAAATTCTGAATGCTTTATCCAAGGATTGGGAGAGTAAAGTGACTGCCATTGAAGAACCTAGAGATCTAAATTCCATGCCTATTGAATCACTTGTTAATTCTCTAATTTCTTATGAGTTGAAACTCAAGTCCAAGGTGCAGGAGAAAGAAGACGCAAAGGTGAGAATGAGTATTGCTCTAAAAGTCTCGCAAGATGAAGATGACTCAGCTTCATTCGATGGAGATGATGTGGAAGTTGATGACAGTGATATTGCATTCATCACAAGAAACTTCAAGAGAATTCTCAACAAGAGGAGATTCAGAAAAGGAGGACCTAGCAATTCCTCCCCAAATTAGTTTAACAACTCAAGAAACAAAGGAAAGCAAGAGTTCAATAAGAAGCAAACTGACAAATGCTTTGAGTGCGACCAACCTGGACACTATACAAGCAAGTGTCCAATGAAGAAAAAGAAAGAAGGAAAAATTGAACGAAAACCAAAGTTTAACAATTTCCAGATCACTTGGAATGATTGCAACTCAGAAGGTGAAGTCGAAGAAGAAGAGGAATCTGCCCAAATGGCTTTCATGGCCATTGGTGATGAAGAGGTAGCTGTTTGTAACTCTCAAACTGATAGTGATGATAAATCTGATGATGATGTTAGTTCTTTTATGAAAAGATTGCATAACAGCATGAAAGAAACCTATGTTAGAAACAAGGAACTAAAACAAAAGATCAATTTTCTGATTCAAGACAATGCAAATCTTGTTCGACAAAACAAGAATCTGAAAAATGAAAATGAAAACCTGAAAAGAATTGAAAATAATTTACATGCTGAACTCGATAGAAAAACAAACTTCTGTGACATGCTCAAAAATGAACAAGAGAGTTTGAAAAGAAGAATGGATGATCTTAATCAGTTGCTTTAACATAAGAAACAAAACTGCTTTCAAAGGAATGATACAAAACCTGATATTGGTATTCATGATAAAAGATTGAATTCTAGTGCAAACGAATTTACCATTTATAAAGGAAGGCAAATTAGATTTGTTAAACATGTCCATGCAAGCAACTCACTGGCTATGTGCAGCTTTTGTTGTCAAATTGGTCACATGAAAAGTAACTGTTATATGATGAAGAATATGAGAAATGGTATGAAATGCATATGGATAGTTAGGCATAATGCTAACTCTCAAGGATCTAAAAAGTAAAGGGTACCAAATATTATCGTGTGAACTTTTGTGTAGGTGAATTTGATGAATATTATCAAGGAATCAAAATAGTTCATAGATAGTGGATGCTCAAGGCATATGACTGGTGATCCATCACAATTCATCAAGTTCAAGCCAAAAACAAGCGGACAAGTAACTTTTGGAGATGATAACAAAGCCAAAACTGTTGAAATTGATGATGTTGGTAAGAATGGTCAAACCTTTGTTCACAATGTTCTTTTAGTTGATAATCCGAGCTATAATTTGTTAAGTGTTAGGTAATTATATGATAGAAATCTATTTGTGTTATTTAAAAAGCATGAATGTCTTGTTCTTGACTCAAAGTTCAACACTATCTTCAAAAAAAAAAAGAGTTAATGATATTTATGTAGTTATTCTGGAAAATGTTGATTCTTCTAGTCTTAAATGTCTTAAAGTTGCAAATAAAGACCCTTGGTTGTGGCATAGAAGGCTTTGTCATTTCAACATGAATTTGCTAAAAGAGATTTCCAAAAAGAAACTTATTATAGGGTTGCCAAAAATCAAATTTGAAAAGGATAAAATCTGTGATGCTTGTCAATTTGGAAAACAAGTCAAAGTTTCTTTTAAACCTAAGAAATGTGTTTCTACCACAAAATCTTTGGAACTTTTACATCTTAATTTATTTGGTCCTACATAAACTACTAGTTTAGGTGGCAAAAGATATTGCCTTGCTGTTGTTGATGATTATTCTAGATACACTTAGGTGATGTTTCTTACACACAAAGATGATACTTTCAAAAATTTTGTTTCATTATTTGCAAAAGGTTCAAAATCTAATTGGGTTGAAAATCATCAAGATCAGAAGTGACAATGGCTCGGAATTTTATTTTTGTGGCTTTTCAGAATTTTGTGATAACAATGGAATTACACATGAATTTTCAATTGCAAGAGTTCCCCAACAAAATGGAGTTATTGAAAGAAAGAATAGAACACTTCAAGAGGCTGCTAGAACCATGTTGAATGAGTGTAATTTGCCAAAATATTTTTGGACTCAAGCCATAAATACAACTTGCTATACTATGAATAGAATTCTTTTAAGACCAATCTTGAACAAAACTTCTTATGAGTTGATGTTTGATTAAAAGTCCGTTGTTGGATACTTCAAAGTTTTTGGTTACAAATGTTTCATTTTAAACATCAAGGAACATCTTGGTAAGTTTGATAAAAAATCTGATGGACTTTTCTTGGAGTATTGTGAGAATAAGAAAGGTTTCGAGTTTACAATCGAAGGACTCTTGTGACAGCCCCACCTTCCCCTAAGGCGAACCAAAGGGGTTAGCGGACTGCCTGCCCAACTCTCGCCAGGACTACGGGACAGTTCAACGCGATCTAAGACGTTCCGGAACATACAAGCGCGCTTAAACAAGTCACAATCACAAAATAAAAAAAATGAAAATCGGAGCCGGCCATGAATAGTACCGGCCATGCATCACGCAAACATACACATCTTGAAATTCAACATTTACATACCAAAATGGCATACCAAATTATCCTATAAGTTTATATATGTATGGTTGCAAATTACAATTCAACGATGGGTTGGGTCAAAATGAGTTTAGGGTTTTGCCCAAAAGGAGCTATTCAAAATATATATATACATAAGCTCAACTCGGCAATCCATATTCATCACCTTTCCAAAAGTATTCAATTTCCTGTAAGGAAAACAAACAGAATAGAGTGAGCTTACGCCTAGCGAGATACTTTCACTCAAGCAACCAAGTTCATATAAGCATAAAGCTTTTCATTTCAAATCATCAAAAGTAAACCAAGAGCACACATTAATAGAGTTGATAAAAGGATACGGGCAGCTCTCAAGAGCCCCTTTCCTCGCTTGCATTCTTGATCGAACCTCATTGACCCTCTGTCAATGTTTAAGAGTAACCAACCGTAGGCTCCACTTTACTTCCATTCCTTCCACCCAACATACCCCTACCGGGCCCGAACTCCAAACAGTATAAATTTGGTAATACTCGAGTATACCGAATTCAAGAGTCTCACTACTACAAGATTCCATATAACAGTCCCCATGGCTCGTCAATTTTCACGACCAAGCCCTCGCCGACTCGATTTAATTGATTACCAATGAGGTTGAGCTCAGTAGTAACAGTAATGGCTGTTAGATACTCGTCCAAACGACACCAAATCCAGTATATCAGGTATCATTTAAATACCACAGTAAAACAGTAAACAATCGTATATAGTATCAAAAGAGGTGAGGGCGATCAAGTACACCCTCACTTTAATCAGTTTCAATGGCAAATAGGCTCTCAAGGCATTAAGTTCAAGTATAGCAAAGCCACATTGTAAACAAACAAGTGAGTAGTACACTCACCAAGCAAGCAAATGAGATTTCATCAACTTCCGCTCAATGAGCGTCTTGGACCACCGTCACATCCTAAAACATTCAAATAAGCATAATAAAACTCGATTACAAGTCATAACCAAATCCACATACCACCAAAATAAGGTTCCACTAGAATGTATACGCACTAGAGTAAACCAGGGAAATCCGGAAATGGAATTAAGCTCTAGTCCGAAAAAATAGTTTTTGACATAATTTTACGGTTTTGGCACCATTGGCACTACGATTATCGGATGGAGGTACAAGATACACCGTTTCGAAGTTAACAAATAGGGTTACAATGTTGCAGAAGTTCACTCAGTCCAGTTCATAGTGCAACTAGGTCAAAAATGCAGGATACTAAACCAGAACCGCAAAAACAGGTGAACAAACCGCATTCTGGTTAACGAACTGTAATTCAAGCTACCTAAGTCCAAATCAAGTGATTCCAAAGCCATAAAAAACCTAAGACATCAGGCTACATTTCTTCAGAAGACCTCAACAACCAAATCAGAAGTATTCCCAACCAAATTAACCAATTACAGAAGCAATTCTCAAGTTCGGGTAAAAACAGGGCAGCAGGGATATTTCAGTCTTTTCACAAGCTACACTACTCGAATTGGCCTGAAATTTTACAGGCAACTCTAAAATATCATTCCCTACAACTTTCATGTTTTAACCCAAGGCTAATTCGGCCTCTAACTATGATGAACAGTGCCAGCCAGAATGAAGGAAATGAAACCCTAACTTTCCAAATTTCCTTCCAAAACAGAAATTTTCTGCAATTAACCACACTTTCCACCTTCTAGCTTCCTTCAATATCATTTCCAATCATCATACATGGCCACACAATAATAATCATATGAAAATAGAAAAATCACAAATAAATATAAAACTTCACCAAATTCAACCAAAATCAAGATATAATCCACAAAATTACCTCTTAGGCTACCACAAATCATGAATTAAACATCATTAGATGGAGGAGAGGGGTTCCTACACTACTCACCTTAGTAATACAAGAGAGAGAGCAACTAATCACCTTAGCCTTTCAAACAACTCCACTAAACACCTCACAATCACTAAGTGAAGGGGTTTTATGGAACAAATGCAAGATCAAATGGTTGATTTGTTGAATTTGAGCAAGATGGAAGAAAAAATTTGAAGAGCTTTTCCCTTTCTTTTTGCTTGAAGTGGCAGGCCAAGATGAGGAAGAAAATGGTGAATTTTTGGTAATTTTTTTGATTTATTTGGTCACATGGTAAAAGGTGAATAGTAGTCACAAAGTACAACCAATCTCTAAGTGACACTTGTCACTTCATTAAATGCATAGCTATCACTTTGTTTCCTCTCACACCAATCCACTTGGTAATCTCTAATTGTCTCTTAGCACCCGATAATTTAAACCCAGTATCCAAAACTTAACCTAGTTGGCCGAATTTTTCCGAACTTTCCGCACTAGCGGGTCCCACGTCCGGTATACGCTCTTAATTTCTCAAAACCTAACCGATACTAGAAAAATCATCTAAAAACTATATTTACTCATAAACATCATCGGAAAAATTTTTCTAATAAAGAAAATGCAGAAAACATGCCATTAAAGAGAATAAAACCTAGAAAATGAGAAAGTTACGGGTTCTCACAACTCTGGTTATAGAGGAAGCTATGCATATTACTTTTGATGAATCTAATGGTGATATTTCCAAAAGTTGTGGTAAACATGATGATGCAGGTGTTCAAGAAGGACTAAAGAAGCTCACAATCAAGGACCAAGACACTGTTTCACCAGAAAATGACTCAAAGGAAGATGATTATCAAGACAATCCAGTATTGGAAGACAATGACAGAGATGTTAGTACACCTAATGATCTTCCAAGAGCCTGGAAATCTGTTCAAAACCATCCTAAGGAGCTCATCATTGGTGATCCATCCGAGAAGATCAGAACTCGTTCCTCCTCTAAACAATTGATGGATAATTTTGCATTAATCTCACATTTTGAACCCAAAAATATTGATGATACTTTGAAAGATGAGAACTGGATTTTAGCTGTGGAAGAGGAGCTAAATCAATTTGAAAGAAATAAGGTTTGGACATTAGTTAAAAGACCTCAAGATCATCCTATCATTGGCACAAAATGGATTTTTAGAAACAAAATGAATGACAAAAGTAATGTAGTAAGGAATAAAGCCAGACTTGTAGCTAAGGGATATGCTCAAGAAGAAGAAATAGATTTTGATGAAACATTTGCACCCGTAGCGAGGCTAGAATCAATTGGGATGTTTTTGGCCTTTGCATGTCTCAAGAAATTTAAACTATTTCAAATGGATGTTAAAAATACTTTCTTAAATGGCTTTATTGATCAAAAAGTATATGTTGATCAACCTCCTAATTTTGAAAATAACATTTATCCGAATCATGTGTTTAAACTCTCAAAAACTTTGTATGGATTAAAACAAACTCCAAGGGCAAGGTATAAACGCTTAAGTGGTTTTTTGATTGAAAATGGTTTTAAAAGAAGTATTGTAAATACTACTCTTTTCACTAAATAAAATTCAAGTGATCTTTTAATTGTGCAAATATATATGGATGATATTATATTTGGTGCTATTAATGAGAGCCTATGCAAGAATTTTTCCACAATTATGCAAAAAAGAGTTTGAGATGAGCATGATGGGAGAATTAAATTTCTTTCTTGGAATCTAAGTGGTTCAAACCCGAGAAGGAACGTTCATTAATCAATCAAAATACACCAAGAAACTGCTCAAAAGGTTTGGAATGGAAGATTCAAAGTAAGCTGGAACACCTATGTGCATATCTACCAAACTTGATAAGGATGAAGAAGGTACAAAAGTTGATGAAAAGAAATATAGAGGTATGATTTGTAGTTTACTTTACTTAACTGCTAGTAGACCTGATATCATGTTTGCTGTATGCTTGTGTGCTCATTTTCAGTCTTATCCAAAGGAATCTCATTTGAATGCGGTAAAAAGAATTCTTAGATACCTAAAAGGAACCTTGAATTTTGGCTTATGGTATCTTAAGTGTCATGAATTTCCTTTATGTGAATTTTCGAATGCTGATTTTGGTGGTTGTAGGATAGATAGAAAGAGTACGACAGGTATATGTAACTTTTTTTAAAATTGCCTAGTATCTTGGTTTAGTAAGAAACAAAATGCTATTTCGTTGTCTACAATCGAAGCGGAATATGTTGCCGCCGGAGTTTGTTGTGCTCAATTATTGTGGATAAAAAACACATTGAATGATTTTAGATTAATGTATGATTGTGTGCCTATGTATTGTAATAACACTGGTGCCATAAATTTGATAAAAAATTTCATTCAACATTCTAGGACAAAGCACAGACATAAAGTATCATTTCATAAGCGATCTTGTCGATAAGGGTGAAATTTGTGTTCAATATGTCTGTTCAAAAGATCAAATTGCTGATATTCTCACAAAAGCCTTACCATTTGATCAATTTATATCCTTGAGAACAAAATTAGGCGTCTCATAAAAAATATTTTAAAAATTCTCTGGTCACTCTTTATCGGACGTCCGATGTGTTAAAACAGACGTCCAACAGTGTTCTTGATCTGTTTTTCAGAAACTTATGGTTCAGACGGTCGTGTCGGACGCTTCACTTCGTTCGGCCGTCCGACACTCAGAAACTCCGTCTTATAAGACAGTTCCTTCCTTCATTCAGTTCATAGTTTTTATCATTGTCCCGGACGCAACTCTTCGTCTTCTCCTATTTTCAAAATTCAAATTCATCTCTCTACTGAACAAATTCCAAGAAATCGATTTGTCCAACACCATCATATTCCTATTGCCCCTTCATTACCCCACGTAACTCCCTCCAACTGCCAACTACTCCATAAATCCTAATTCTCACTAGAAACCCTAACCTCTCAAAATTCACTATCTGTGGGCGATTCAAGCATCTATTGTAGATCATAATGCATTTTCAATCAATTTGATACATATTTGCATTATGTTCTACAACAAAAACACACTGCATTGCATCATGGTGAGAATAAGAGGAGGATCTACTGGAGTTAGAGGCACTTTTAGGTTTAGAGATGAAGATGTTGAGATTGTCGAACCTTCCACCGAATCTTCCAAAAAGGGAATTGGAACTCGTGGTGGAAAGACGAAGCAGTCTGTAAAGAAGAAGCAGAATGTTCAAACTGGTGAGCCATTTGTTGAACCATCTGTTGAGCAGATGGAGGAGCATCAAACTCAAGAGCATCTAGTCAGTGATAGTGAAGAAGAACTGGAGCAGCCCACTAATGCTGATGCATCCATCACGAATTCACCCAGAATAGCGACGGAATCTCATAATAAAAAGGGAAAAAGGTCCGCTAAAAGGAAAAGGACTGCTCAAACTAAGGAAAGGCAAACTGCTGATCCTATTGTCAAGCAAAATGAGGAACAGTAGGGTGCTGAGCAAAATGTTGAGGTTCAGCAAGCCCCTGTGACTTCCACCAGAAAGTCACCAAGAACAAGATCTGGTAGACAAACCGATGCACCTATTACTCAGCGAAGTGCAAAGAAGAAATGAACTGCCAGGGAGCAACCTAAGACTCAAACTGCAGAGGAATCAACCCCCTTACCCAAGTTCATTGATGATGATGCCAGGGAGAGATTCGAATGGATCTCGCAGAAAGGCTTTATCACTCAGAGAACTATCATCCCATATGAATTTCGTAAGCATGATCTTGTACCAGTTCTTAAGCTTTTTAAATTCCAAAAATGGACTCATCTTCTGACCATTCCAAACACATACTGCCCTGACATGCTTCATCAATTCTTTGCCAACCTTAGGAAGGATAGATCACACACTGATCTAGTTTCACGTGTCAATTCTATTAACATAGAGTTGAACCCTGACATTGTCAACACTGTTCTGGAAACCAAAATTGAAGATGATTTTAAAGAAAAAATTGCAAACTTCTTTTCATATGAAGAATTTCCTTCTGCATATCATCATTTTCATGTTGCTAAATTGATAACTTATTTTCAAACTCATTTTAATACTCCTATGAGGCAAGATTGGAGGATCTCAATCCTCAAAACTTGATCATCTTTTCCATAATTTCGAATCTGTTGGTCCCTACTGATGGTCATAGGACTGATGCCAACAAAATGGAGCTTTACCTGTTCTATTACTTTCTTGAAAAAATCAGGATTGATTTTGGCTTTGTTATATGTAAATTCTTGATCAAAATCAGCATTGATAGCCGTAGAAAACTTTCCTATGAAAAATTCCTGATTCCTATCTTTGTTCATCCTGAAATTCCCTTTATTGGAAAATCACCAAAAAAAAGTGCATCAACTATTTTCTCCAAGATTTATTTTGAAAGAAAAAATCTGAAATTTTTTTAGAGTCATTGGTGCTACAAGGAAACTGTTTCAGAGTCTAGGAGAAAGAATTTTCATGAAACTCCTGTTACCCCTAGAACTCCTCGAGATCAGTCCATGTTTGTCTCACCCTTTACTATCCATCCTAGAAAGTCAACCACTAAGTCATCTTCATCCAATTTGAAGTTATTTCTTTGCTTGAGGATCTCAAACAACACATCATACTCCTTGAAGATGGTCTAATGATGACCATGTCATCCGAACAAGAAGCTACCTTCATTGACAAAAAGAATTTGCTTGTGCCTCCCATTCCTCAAGACAATGAGAATGCACACTAAAACGAGTCTAGAACTGACAGGTGCCGAACCTATGCAATAATAATTACTAAAATGTCATAATTACCACCATAATTAATTATAGAACAAACCAAGTACTAGAGCAGGGACCCTAGGTGTGCAATGGCTTACTTGATTCACCCTGTTTTCGAAGAATTTGCTTCATCCGATATACCAGATTTGTCTATAAAAATATTAAATTTGCGTAAAATGGCAAGTAGAGTCGATTCCACAGGGAGCGGATAGTAAATTGTTTCTTTCCAAATCAATAGAACAAACTGGGGGGGAATATTCAATAGAATGAAAATAAAAATAAAACAAACAAAATTCAAAAGCTAACTTATCAAGTACAATTTACTAAAAATAGCAATCAATAAAATTCTATCCAAAGGATCAACTCTTCAGGTATGGTCCAATTAAATAATCATCGATGCAAAGATATTTCATCCATTCGTCACTAGGTTGGTTATAGTTATCAACAAGCTCTGACAACCAGTTCTTTCTTACTTTTTCGACAGTCAAGATACGACAATTGACTGCTTCTCTAACCAGAAAATAACCCTAGGTACGACTATAGGAATTTAATTATCTAGTTGCATTAAAACTAGAAAAACCCAACCCTAACCAATAAACACGCTAAGAGGGTTTATTTAAATTAGATCTTACATTTTCCCAACATAAAGCCAATTATGGTGGTTGTCACTAGTTGTCAACTAACCGAACAATTACGGATTTAATTTAATTAACGTAACGGTAGGCTATTAAATTAAATTAAATACCCGGTTGTTGATATTCAATTAATAAAATACCCATGAACAATTAATTCAAGAAACGCACAAATAGCAACAAATTGGAAGAAATAGTGAAAGTTTGATTAGATCTCATAGATGTTATGAACCGTGCCCTCGCATCGACCTTTGGGTAGAGGGGAAACCTAGCCGCTTTTCATCATATCAATCACGCGTGAGTTGATTGATTTCATCCACACAATTGCCAAAGAATTAATTGCCAAGGAATTGGGAAAGGTGAATTAATGAAGGAACAAAAGAGAAAATCCCTAAGTTTCTTTTCTTGTTTCGTGTCTGTCCTGGAGCAAAGTCAAGAAAAGGGCTAAACGCTAATGGGCAACCGTACAGAATGAAAGCCGCAAGTCAAAAGGGTCTACAGGGAAGAATGAAAAATCCTCTCCTAAGCCCACGTGATTCTGGCTTTTATCCTATTTGTTGATGAAGAGAAAGAAACGTCTGACTCAACAATTGAAACTAAAACTAATCTGATCCTTTAAACGTGAATATGGCTTTTCCTCTTTATCCTTCCCAGTAGCCGCTGCCCAAAGAAAGCCATCAAGAGCAGGACTTGTCTAGGGGTTTTAATCCCATGCATCTCCATGGTTCACGTGGACCTCATTTCCTAATTGCCTCCTACTGCTACCAATCCTGCGGGTTCGATTTTTGGGTATTCTTCTAGAGTAGTTTCTGGCATGAGCACGTCATGAAATAGAGAGTCTTCTAAAAATTTGCCTCGCGGAAGCACTTTTTACACCAACCAAATTCAATTTATACAAATATAAAATATGAGTAAAATCTCAATATTTAGCACATTAAGTAGCCAAAATTAGGACAAAATAACAGAGCAAACTGTGCCCAATAATTGCTCTATCAAATCCCCCACACCTAGACAATGCTTGCCCTTAAGCATTTCGAAGCTCAGAAGCCTAATCAAGATAGCAACGATTTCATAGTCATATATACTTAACACAAACATCGTGCATTCCAGACAATATCGCCAAAATTAGAACATACCAAACAGGTGTCCCAAAAATATGAACAGTAACACACATAACCTTCAAGAAAATGTATAAATACTAGGAAAGCTCAAATCAACATCACGGAATGGAATTACCATAGGTTTGCACATTTATCACATCTCTACCACTGAAAAATGAGCTAAATACACAATCAAAGAGATTTTAATAGGTTGTAATGGGGCTTAGGTAAAACGCGGGATAAGAAGGTAAAAATAGGGTGTAATGTATCAAGAGAATGTCCGATATCCACCACATAACCACAATGCTTCATCGGAGGAATTTCACAAGCAAGGCAGTTTTATTCGCTATACCCACTGTGCAGGTGCCGTCAAAATTTTTTTTTTAGAGGCCGTTTTGCAAGGCATGGCCATGCCTTGTAGCCCGGAGTCTTCTGTTCACTGGCTTCTCTTCTTTTTTTTTTAGAGGCCGTTTTTCAAGACGTGGGCACGCCGTATAAGATAGTCTTCTGATCAGCAGCTTATTGACGATTTCTTCCTTTTTTGTTTCAGGTGCACAAAAATAGCACCATACAAATTCTACTCTAACAACACTTGCGACTCTAGATTTATTTGACTTGCACAAATGATGAAATTCAGACATCTCTTAACAACACAGGGGTGAACAAGAAAGTCTAAAAAGATTCTGGGTTATCAAACATGGCTAACAAACAAAATTGACGGATAAAAGCTCAAATTGGTTCACTATTGGGAAACAGGATAAAGGCATGGTTTGTAGAAAGGTAAAGAAGGTTAAATCCTAAATGCCCTTATCATTTCAGATTCATCCAGTTCAACAAAATGTGGTCTCGACATGTATAAAATAGCAAATTCTAGAATGTCAATCCCATGTATGATACCCACTCAACAACACAAACGAAGCAAACAAGAATAATGTGCTCGTGCATGGCTCAAAAGCTCCCAAAAATTTCAAGAATGGGTCAAGTCCAGCATATTCAGCATTCAACGATATTGCCAAGGAAAACAAAAATACAAAACTAGCATATATGACCACATACGCTTGCACCTTGATTGTATAATCCATCATAGCAACATGTTCTAGCAAAAAGTGAACTAACTACACATTTTTTTCCTTTTTGTTTTTCATTTTTTCTCGTTTTCTGTTTGTTTCATTTTTCCTCTTTTTTGTTTTAAAAGTAAAGTGAAAGGAAATACTAATGGAAGCCATCCCTCCCACACCTAAAATCTACATTGTCCTCAATGTAGAAAAAACGAATGAAGTATAAGAAAAAAAGGAGAGAAATTTTCCTGACCACCGAAAGGGTGCAGCGAGACACTAAGGCAGAGAAAGGTGAGGCGGCTGAGGGACGTACGGCGTGCACGCTGCAAAGGCTGGTTGCGCTCGGGAGATATGGCGCTTGGCTACTGGGTGAGCTGCTGAGCTGCTAGTCGCTGCTGTGGGAGCTTTGGTGCTGGGCTTTGTGCACAGGAGAGGGCGCGGGCCTGGGCTCGTGCAAGCAGGCACGCTGAATGCGCACGAGGAAGAAGTGCGCGCGACTCTTGGACTCAAGGCTCACTCGCGAAGGCCATGCGCTTCTGGGGATGCGCCTATATGCTGGTGGATCAATAGAGAGAGAGAGAGAAGGCCAGCAATGGACGTTGGTGGTGTGGGCTGTCGAGGGCGATGGGTGGCGCGAGGAAGTCGGCATGCGATGGAAAAGAGAGAGATTTTTGAGGCAGTGGTGTGATGGAGAGAGCGGCGGTGGACAACGAGAGAAACTTGGGAAACCAAGAGAAAAGCAATTGGAAAGGGATTGGAAAAGATCAGACAAAGAAGTAGAAAAAGTATAAAAGCAGGGTCCTAGTCACGTTTGATTTTCGTTGTCGCTAAGGTTAGAAGACGTGGGCACGCCTTGGAGGTTATAGTCTTCTGACCATCGCGTCTCAATAATGTCTAAGAGATTCCCTTCCATGGCGTGGGCACACCTTGAAACTGATAGTCCCCCAACTTACGCAGTGCACCTGGCATACCCCTGTAAGTACTGCAAGAAAATTGTTCATCAGTGACAACACAAAGTCATCACAGAACATACAAATATCGTCACAAATACCTTTTATTGATGACTTTTTGATCGTCACAAAGTCGTCACTAAATCCCCGTCGGTAAAAGTAAACAGTGGCAACCTAAAATATCTAGGTCGTCACTAAATAGTTCTCATTAGTGACCACTTTAAGTAGAGCATTTTTGACAAAAGATCAAGTCATCAATAAACACTTCCAGATTGTCGTCACTAATGACAACTATTTAGTGACGACCTGAAATGTCGTCACTAAATAGTTGTCATTAGTGACAACAATCCGGAAGTGTTTTATTGACGAATTGACCTTTTGTCAAAAATGCTCTACTTAAGGTCGTCACTAAAAAGCACCGAAAGCCATTGTATATAACTATTTTACTGACAACAATTGTCGTCACAAATGTATCTTAGATTTAGTGACAGTCTCTGTTGTGACAAGGAGTTTTTATTTTCTATTTTGTGACAAATTTTTTTGTCATTAGATAATTTCTCAATAGCTTAATAGTCATAATTTGGCCTGTAATCATTGCTAAATCATTGATTTTAAACAAACCATACAAATAAACATGAACGATTGATAACCAAAAGTATTTGCATTAGATTACATGGTAATAATATAGCATTCTCAAATGCTAAATTCAAGTGTACATTACCCAACTAATGCCTACAAAAATAACATTTGTCCAAAATATCACTTGTACATAAGGTACATTTACAAAAGCAATCACAGTTTAAGAAATTGAAGAACATCTAAATGAACCACTCCATGAGCAAAAGGCAATTTTGTCTTCAACATTCTTCAACCATAACCATAGATATCTTCCAAAAGCTAGTATTAATAGCATTTATCTGTCATAAAAGAGTAAAAGAAGTAGGTAAGGGGAGGAGTACAATAATAAAGAACAAGTAATGAGACTTAGATTATTAAGACAAAAATTACAATTCATTAAGAACCTCATATAATTTGGGCCCACATATTACAACACCAGCAAGAAGTTAGAAATCACAGTCCAATCTATACAAATACAACATTGCATAAGCTCAACTAAAGAGCTCTCTAAAACAATTTTTTTTATTTTCTTTCTTCTTCTTTCAATAGCTCAACTTATTGAACAATTAAATTGGACTCCCATAGTAATTATTGTTTAATATTTATGCTTTTAGTTGTTTATATATTAAAACACAGAAAGCAACTTATTGTACGAGGTGTGAATACAGGAGGTACTAGCCCTCTTTGATTTTAGGAGTTTATGCTTCATAAATCATGAAGGAAACGATGCCTCTGTAGGATTAAACTGTGCAAAGAGAATGAGCTATTTGCCTCACAATGTGAAAGTGAAGACCATCTAAACAGGTGAAACCAATCAAAGTTCACAAACGCCCCCTTTGCATTATACTCTGTAAGTGCCCGGTGCAACCCAATGAGTACAAACAATTTCACAATGATGCACTAGGATATATCAAATTTAAGCACAATAAAGAAAACTTAATTAAAGAGAAAAGATAAGAAATGCAAACCAAATATCAATCCAATAGCCTCTTCAATTGATGGCGATGCTAACCAAGATGTACAAGTGAAGGCTCACTCCTTCCTTACCCCAAACACACTTTGGTTGAGCCAAGGAGTTTTACAACAATTCTAGTTAACCCTCAACAACCTACACTTGAAAGATCACTCACCCAATTAAGAACTATTTTATACAAATGAGGCAACCTTCACCAAGGTTTTACCACTTCAAGTGATAGGTTCACCTTCACCAAGGTTTTACTCCTCCTAGAGAATAACCTTCACTTGAGCAACCTCACAACCCAACTTTCCCAACCCCTTATACAACCAACAAAGAATCTTTCTACTCAAAAATCTCACTTGTAAGCTTATATTTTGTGTTGGCAAAAGTCCCTTGTCTTCTTGTGCTTTGGGGTTTTTATAGAAGGTGAGAAATGGCTCCAAAAGGCTCTCCAACGGTCAAATATTAAATGCTGTCAAAACTAGCCGTTGGCCTGTCGGACGTCCGAACCACCTGTCAGACGTCCGAACCCTGCGTCAAAACCACCTGTCGGACGTCCGAACCCTGCGTCCGAACGTCGTCAGAGAGTCATCAAATCTTTGTGAAATTTCTCGGACGTCCGATGCGATCGATGTGCGTCCGAGGCGTGCGTCCGATCCTTCCGGAAGTACGATGCTTCCTCACGAGCGTCCGACAGAGTTTCCTTCTTGATGTTCTTCATCCTTTCGGACGTCCGATAGCTTCCTTTCGGACGTCCGACATGAGTGCCCTGTTTTTGCATCTTCTTTTGTGCCACAAGAATCTGTTCTAACAAATTGCTCACATAAAAATATTAGCCCAAATCTACATTTTGGTTTGTTAATCATCAAAACCAAGGATTGATCGACCAAGGTCAACAATCTCCCCCTTTTTGATGATGACAAACAAAATAAAGATTTCTTTTATCAAATAAGTTCAAATAAAGCTCCCTCTTAGAAAGTGCCAACATACAAAGAAATTTCAATAAATCCTACTCCCCCCTTTTGGCATCAATAAAAAAAAATAAACTCCCCCTTTATTTTTCAAATCAAGACCATATTGAATATCAAAATTTTCAATTGTACTTACAACCATATAGCACTTCTTGGATCAAATCTTCATGATATATCTAAATATGAGAAATTTCATTTGGTACCCTTTCTTTATAGGGTCCTTGGGAGTTAATACGACATGATCTAGCAATCCACATGGATTTCATGCCTTTTCTCATATTTTTCTTTACATAGCAATCATTTTGCATATGTCCAAATTTGCAACAAAAGTGACACATGATAGAAGTATTTTGCACATAGGTGGATTTAATGCAACTAATTTTCTTATTTCTTATCATAGCAAACTTATTTGTGCCTTGAAAAAATTTGCTTTCTTTTGTTTGAGAAAACATTTGTTTTTCATTTTGGAGAAACTCGTTCAAGTCATTAATTCTTTTCTTTAACAAATTTTGTTCCTCCAACATTTTTTCATAAAACTTTGTTTTCTCTTCCAACTTCCTTTTCAAATTATTTTTGCAATCAAAAACACTTTTTTGATTTTTTAAATCATCATTTTCCATTCTCAAACATTTGTTTTCTTGAAAAAGTTTGGAGTTTTCTTCCAACAAATCATTTATTTTTGTTTTCAAATCTTTATTTTTAGCATAAGATTTTCTCAAACTTTTATGCATTTTAATCATAAGAATTTTCACATCATCATCTTCATTATCTTCATCACAAGAAGAGTGATAAGAACTTACCTCATCTTCTCCAACAGCCATTAGTGCCATTTGGGCCAACTCTTCTTTTTCTCTTTTTGAATTGCATTCATCCCATGTAATTTTGCAATCTCCTCTTGAACATCTCTTGTTGAAGATCTTCTTGAAACTTTTGATGTGAGGAGTTATATCATTGTCCACTTCCATGATTTCCTTACCCATGAAGGATGGGTTATCCCCCACTTGAGATGCTTTAAAAGCTATGCCTCTCTTATACATTCTTGTATTTTCTTCCACTTGCACTTTGAATTTCAGTTTTAATTCATAAGAGGTTAGGGAATTCACAAGAGATTCAATGGACATAGAATTTAAATCCTTTGCCTCTTCTATAGCATTTATTTTGTTTTCCCATTCTTTTGGCAAGGCATTCAAAATCTTTCTATTTTTCTCACCTAAAGAATATTCTTTTCCAAGCAATTTAAGATCTTCAATAATGTCACAAAATCTACTACACATCTTATCAACATTTTCAAGAGGATGCATTTTGAAAAATTCATATTGAGAAACAAGCAAAGATTTCTTTTGTTCTTTAATATCTTGGTTACCTTCATGAAATACACACAATTTATCCCAAATATCTTTAGCTGATTTGCAACCTTTAATCCTACTAGATTCATTTACATCTAATGCATTGTACAATATACACATGGCCTTGGCATTCAAAGAAATGTATCTCTTGTCTTTTTCATTCAATTCTTGTCTAGTCTTTAATCTACTCAAATTGGTGGTAGAGTCAACTATTCTAGCTTCATAAGGACCATCTTCTACCACATACCATAATTCAATATAAACAGATTGTAAGAAAATTATCATTCTTTGTTTCCACATGCTAAAATGAGAACCATTAAACATAGGTGGTCTATCAATAGATTGCCCTTCCAAAAAGAAACTTTTATGGTTGTCATGATCTTTACTCTAAGCGGTTAAGCTTGATCAAAAGAGACCAAGCTCTGATACCAATTGTAAGTGCCCGGTGCAACCCAATGAGTACAAACAATTTCACAATGATGCACTAGGATATATCAAATTTAAGCACAATAAAGAAAACTTAATTAAAGAGAAAAGATAAGAAATGCAAACCAAATATCAATCCAATAGCCTCTTCAATTGATGGCGATGCTAACCAAGATGTACAAGTGAAGGCTCACTCCTTCCTCACCCCAAACACACTTTGGTTGAGCCAAGGAGTTTTACAACAATTCTAGTTAACCCTCAACAACCTACACTTGAAAGATCACTCACCCAATTAAGAACTATTTTATACAAATGAGGCAACCTTCACCAAGGTTTTACCACTTCAAGTGATAGGTTCACCTTCACCAAGGTTTTACTCCTCCTAGAGAATAACCTTCACTTGAGCAACCTCACAACCCAACTTTCCCAACCCCTTATACAACCAACAAAGAATCTTTCTACTCAAAAATCTCACTTGTAAGCTTGTATTTTGTGTTGGCAAAAGTCCCTTGTCTTCTTGTGCTTTGGGGTTTTTATAGAAGGTGAGAAATGGCTCCAAAAGGCTCTCGAACGGTCAAATATTAAATGCTGTCAAAACTAGCCGTTGGCCTGTCGGACGTCCGAACCACCTGTCAGACGTCCGAACCCTGCGTCCAAACCACCTGTCGGACGTCCGAACCCTGCGTCCGAACGTCGTCAGAGAGTCATCAAATCTTTGTGAAATTTCTCGGACGTCCGATGCGATCGATGTGCGTCCGAGGCGTGCGTCCGATCCTTCCGGACGTCCGATGCTTCCTCACGAGCGTCCGACAGAGTTTCCTTCTTGATGTTCTTCATCCTTTCGGACGTCCGATAGCTTCCTTTCGGACGTCCGACATGAGTGCCCTGTTTTTGCTTCTTCTTTTGTGCCACAAGAATCTGTTCTAACAAATTGCTCACATAAAAGCATTAGCCCAAATCTACATTTTGGTTTGTTAATCATCAAAACCAAGGATTGATCGACCATGGTCAACATACTCATTTCTTTCAAGTCACTACATAGGCAAAAAGAAAATTTCTATCCATGCATGGTCTGTCGCTTGTACTTGGAAATAATATACTATTGCAGATGAACAATCAGATTTTTACCTCTCTATTGATAAACTAACAGCACTATATACATGATACCTAGATATTTCCCAAAGAATAAGTTCAGATAACAATGATGCATAACATCAGCCCCAAAAAATGTTATTACACAACCATCAGCCCCATAACCATAACCATAAACTACACAACCATAACAAAAAATAGTCCACAATGATGGATAACATCGCCCCAAAAAATGTTATTACCAGCTATTACCAAAAAACAGTCCACAATGACCACAAGTTACCAGAAACTACACATCAGCCATAACCATAACCATAAACTACACAACCATAACAAAAAACTGTCCACAATGATGCATAACATCAGCCCCAAAAAATGCTATTACTAGCTATTACCAAAAAACAGTCCACAGTGACCACAAGTTACCAAAAACTACAGATCAGCCATAACCATAACCATAAACTACACAACTATAACAAAAAATAGTCCACAATGATGCATAACATTAGCCCCAAAAAATGCTATTACCATATTGTTGGTAATATGTCTAGTTAAACTAAGCTAAGAGGATCTCCACAAGAATAACTGGTAAATCAGAAATATGTACTGTTACAAGCACATATTCCAGAAGATAACCATTTAGCACATGTACAAATCTTATGCACAAGGAACCTGATGAACGAAGCATAACCTATTTCCTTTTTTTTCTTTTTTAGCTATTTTAATCATTACTTCTCTCACTTCTCAAAGGTCATCCTCAGTTTTCCTTACCATTCTATGTGACAGCCCCACCTTCCCCTAAGGCGAACCAAAGAGGTTAGCGGACTGCCTGCCCAACTCTCGCCAGGACTAACGGTACAGTTTAGAGCGATCTATTTCGTTCCGGAACTTATAAACGAGCGTAAACAAGGCAAAAGGGCAAAATAACCCAAAAAAAATGAAATTCGGAGTCGGTCATGAATAGTAACTGACCCATCAGAACGCAACCAAATATCGAACAAACATTCACATCTTGAATTTTAGCAAATACAATCCAAAGTGATATATAAAAGTTGTCAAAAGTGAATATATACACGGTTTGCCAAATTGAAAGTGAAAACGGCCCTAAAGATACATTTAGGGTTTCACTTCATATACCATACAAAAAAAATATACATCTAGTTCATTCGGCAACCATCTATCAAGATTCATTCCAAAAGAGTCATATTCCTGTAAGAAAAACAAAAGGAACGGTGTGAGCTAATTGCCCAGTGAGATACTATCACTTACGCAACCAATTGCATATAAGCATCAAGCTTTCATTCAATATAGTAAAATAAGCAAAGGCACACGTCAAATATGGTGATAAAAGGATACAGATGACTCTCAAGAGCCCTTTTTCCTCGTTTGCATTTCTTGATCGAACGTCATTGACTCTCCGTCAATGTTCAACAATAACCAACCGTAGACTCCACTTTACTTCCATTCCTTCCACCTAACATTCCCCAACCGGGCCCGAAATCCAAACACTTGCATTGTGGTATTACTCGAGTAAACCGGAATTGAGAGTCTCTCATACTACAAGATTCCATATAACATTGCCCCAAGGCACATTAATTGGAACGACCAAGCCCTCGCCGGCTCGATTCAATCAATTACCAATGGGGTTGAGCTCAAGGATAACAATTGTAGTCATTGGAGACTCGTCCAAACGACACCAAGTCATGTGTTTCATTTCATATAACATTTCATATAACATTCCAATAACTTTTCAATAACATGCGAAACAATAAGTGAGAGTGATAAAGTACACTCTCACTTCAATCAATTAACATTTAACATCTCAAGTTCAAGTATCAAAGTCATATAATAACACACAAGTGAGTAGTACACTCACCAAGCTCGCAAATGTGGTTTCATGCACTTCCGTCAAAAGAACGTTGTGCACCACGGTCACGTCCTAAAACATGCAAACAAATACCATGAGACTCGATAACGAGTCATAAACCAAGGCCAAACATGACCCCAATAGGGTTCCATAAGTATATACAAACATTAAAGGAAACCAGAAATTTTGGAAATGTAACTAGCTTTGGCCCTGAAAAAAAAACAGTTTTTGTCCTCATTTTGCGGTAATGGCACCAATTTCACTACGATTATCGGATGAGGGTGAAAGACCCACCATTTCGAATCTAAAAGACAGGGCTACAACGTCACAGAAGGTCACTCAACCCAGTTTTGAGTACAAACAGGTCAAAAATGCAAGATACTACATCAAAAACGTAAAACAGATTCACCAAAATGCATTCTAGCGGAAACATCATAACTCAGGCTCTACAAGTCCAAATCCAGAAATTCCAAAACCAGCTGAAAGCTAAGAAACAGGGATAAATTTCATCAGAAGGCCTCAACAACCAATTCGGAAGAAATTCCAGCCAAAACAACCAATTACAGGCGCAATCCTTACATTCGGGTAAAACCAGAACAGCAATAATAATTTCGATTTTTCTCATTATACACTACTCCGATTGACCTGAAATTTTGTAGGAACCTCTAAAATGTCATTCCCTACAACTTTCATGTTTTAAGGTAAGGCCAATTCGGCCTCTAACTAGGAGCTAAAAATTCAGGCAGAATGCCCCCTCAAGAACCCTAATTTTCTGAAATTTCTTCCAAACCAGAAATTGGTTGCAATTAATCACTTTTTCCACCTTCTAGAGTCATTATATACCAATTCCAATCATCATAGCTAGCCACACAATCATGCTTATATTAAAATAGAAAAATCCCCAAAAATAATAAAATTTCATCACTACAACCACAAATCAAGAATTAATCCATAAACTTGCATCTCATACTACCACTAAGCATGATTTAAGCATCAATTAAGGGAGGAGGGTGGTTCTTCACAACTTACCTTAGAAACAAGAGAGAGAGAGCTATTGGTCACCTTAACTTTCCAAAAAACTTCACACAACAACTCACCAACACTTCCTTAAGTGGTTTTACGGAGCAAAATCAAGGTTGGATGGTTGGTTTTGATGATTTGGAACAAGATTGAAGTGTTTTCTTCCTTGTGCTTGGAGTAAGAGAGAGAGAAAGAGAGAAAGAGAGGGCCGGCCACTTCTTGATGATTTTTGAAGATTTTTGGTCATTTTTTAGCTATTTTAACCAATTTGGTAAAAGGGTGGATAGTGTTCTAACAAGTGCAACCAATCCTATGGTGACACTTGTCACCTTTTATTAAATGCTCACCTACCTTGTCTCTCTTATATCAATCCACTTAGCACCCTCTACTTATCTCTTAACACCCGGTAAATTAATTCCAGTATCCAAAACTTAACCTAGTTGGTCGAATTCTTCCGAACTTTTCGCACTAGTGGGTCCCACGTCCCGTATACGCTCTTAATTTCTCAAAATCCATTCGATACTAGAAAAAAACATCTAAAAATTATATCTGCTCCTTAAATTCATCTAGAAATTTTTCTAATCACGAAAATGCAGAAAACAAGCCATGAAAAAAATACGAGAAACCTAGAAAATGAAAATTATGGGTTCTCACACTCTCTCCCCCTTAAAAGAATTTCGCCCTCAAAATTTCTCACCTTAACTCACGAAAAGGTTAGGGTATTTCGTTCGTATTTCTTCTTCCACTTCCCAGGTAGCTTCCTCTACCCCATGGTTTCTCCACAGTATCTTCACTAACGGAATCTGCTTGTTTCTGAGCTCTTTGACTTTCCGGTCAAGCACTTGGACAGGTTTTTCTTCGTAAGCAAGCGATTCGTCCACATCGATCTCCTCTGGTTGTAAGACATGGGTTGGGTCGGGATAGTACTTCTTGAGCATTGAGACATGAAATACGTCGTGGATTCTCAAGAGACTTGACGGCAGTTCTAGTCTATACGCTACCGCACCTATCCTCTGTAAGATCTTGTAAGGTCCGACAAACCTCGGTTGAAGCTTCTTTCCTTTGCCTGCTGTGACACTCCGTAAAGGGGTGACTTTAAGAAATACATGGTCTCCAACCTCGAACTCCAAGTCTTTTATCCGGTTGTCGGCGTAGCTCTTTTGTCGGCTTTGAGCTGTTTGGAGTCATTGCCGTATCAACTTGACCTTCTCTCGAGCTTCCTCCATCCAAGGAATAGTGGTTGGATCTAATGTCTTCCTCTCGCCAACTTCATCCCAGTAAATTGGTGATCGACATTTTCGTCCATATAATGCTTCATATGGAGCCATTTGAATAGACGAATGGTAGCTATTGTTGTATGCAAACTCTACTAAGGTCATGTGTTGACCCCAATTGCCTCCAAAATCCAGGATGCAAGTTCGTAGCATGTCCTCGAAAGTTTGAATGGTTCGTTCTGATTGTCCATCCGTCTGAGGGTGATAGGTTGTGCTCAAGTTGAGTTTCATCCCTAGAGTCTCCTGGAACTTTTGCCAAACTCTACAAGGTCATGTGTTGACCCCAATTGCCTCAAAAATCCAGGATGCAAGTTCGTAGCATGTCCTCGAAAGTTTGAATGGTTCGTTCTGATTGTCCATCCGTCTGAGGGTGATAGGTTGTGCTCAAGTTGAGTTTCATCCCTAGAGTCTCCTGGAACTTTTGCCAAAACCGAGATAGAAAACGTGGATCTCGATCGGAGACGATGCTCACCGGCACACCATGCAGCCTTACGATCTCATTCATGTACAGTTGAGCCAACTTGTCCATGGAATACTTCATGTTCACCGGCAAGAAATGGGCCGACTTGGTTAATCGATCGACGATCACCCAAACGGCATCGTGTCCTCGCTGCGTTCGCGGTAAACCTGAAACGAAGTCCATGGTGATGTTTTCCCACTTCCATTCAGGTATCTCAAGCGGTTGTAACAAGCCCGATGGTTTTTTATGCTCTGCTTGAACTTGTTAGCACACGAGGCATTTCTGCACGTACAGAGCGATTTCCTTCTTCATATTGTCCCACCAATAGGTTCCTTTCAGGTCTTGATACATCTTGCTGCTACCCGGATGGATTGTATACTTGGATCGATGGGCTTCCTCTAGAATCTCCGTTTTCAATGATTCATCTTTCGGCACCACTATTCGGTTTCGGTATTTTAAAATACCCTCAAGACCAAAATTGAAATCAGTGGTTTCTCCTTTTCCCACTTTCTCTCCCCATTTCCAGATCGTGGGTCGGGTAATTTTGCCCGTGAGGTTTTAACTTCCTCGAGGCAAAAGAGATCACATTTCGGTTTTGCATTAATACACAACCCAGGCCTTCTCGGGATGTATTAGTGTACACAGCATATCCGTCCACCCCGTTTGGAAAGACTAGAACTGGAGCCATGGTCAATCTTTTCTTTAATTCCTGAAAACTTGTCTCACTTTGGCCGTTCCATAAGAATCGACCATGTTTCTTCGTCAAATCGGTTAAAGGACTGGCTAGTTTGGAGAAGTCCTTGATAAAACGCCGGTAATATCCAGCCAGTCCTAGAAAGCTGCGGACCTCTGTGGGAGTTTCTGGCCTCTTCCAATTAGTCACAGCCTCTACTTTCACCGGGTCGACTGAAATACCCTCTTGAGAAATTACATGCCCTAGAAAAGCAATTTTCTCCAGCCAAAATTCGTACTTGCTGAACTTGGCATACAGTTGATGGTCTCTCAGGGTTTGCAAAATAGTCTTCAAGTGTTGCTCATGTTCTTCACGGGTCTTGGAATAGACCAGGATGTCATCGATGAAGACTACTACAAATCGATCTAGGTAGGGCTTAAAAACCCTATGCATTAGGTCCATGAAGGCGGCAGGAGCATTGGTTAGTCCAAAGGGCATCACTGCGAACTCGTAATGCCCATATCTCGAGTTGAAGGCGGTCTTCGGAATATCGTCCTTCCTGATTAGTAATTGGCAGTACCCTTGGCGGAGGTCCAATTTCGAGAAGACCACCGCTTCTTGCAACTGATCAAATAGCTCATCGATATGGGGCAGTGGATACTTATTTTTAATTGTAATATTATTCAGGCCCCGATAATCAATACATATCCTCAAACCACCATCTTTTTTCTTCACAAACAGTACAGGAGCTCCCCAAGGAGACCCACTCTCTTGAATGAATCCCCGCCCCAGAAGGTCCTGTAATTGCAACTATAGCTCCTTGAGCTCGGGAGGAGCCATTCGGTACGGTATTTTTGAGATGGGTGAGGCCCCGGTAGCAGGTGTATTTTGAATTCAATTTCTCTTTCTGGAGGTAAGGCTGCTAATTCATCAGGAAACACGTCCGGAATTTCCTTCACTATGGCCACATCTTCGACTTTCAACTTATCCGTGGTGGTGTTAATCAAAAAGGCCAAAAATCCTTGTGCCCCTCTACTTAGCAATTTCCTAGCCCGAATGTCCGAAATTAAAGCAGATGAGGCTAACCTACCCCTTATATCCAACCTTATGGTTGCCTCACCAGGGATACGGAATTCCACCACTTTCATTTTACAATCCAGTTGGGCATTATACTTGGCTAGCCAATCCATACCCAAAATCACATCATACCCTTTAATAACCAAACTTATCAAGTCCCCTAACAATCTTTTCTCTCCTACCCACACTTCGCAATCCTTATAAACCATACTAGTAGCCAAGCGTTGATTCCCCGTAGGTGTACTAATTTCTAGGTCGTATGGTAAACTAGCAGGTTTTATATCGATGCCACACATGAAATCAGGGTTAACAAAGGAATGGGTGGCACCAGGATCAATTAAAACTTTGGCAAAATGGTGGAAAATAGGGATCGTACCTTCTACGACCTCTAAGGAATCTGGGACCTGTTGAGGTTCTAAGGAATAGACTCGAGTTGGCACTTTAGGTTTCGCCTCATTCCCCTTATTCGGTCCCGTATTGGTCTTTGCCGTGGTTTGAGTTCCCCTTCCGTCTTGCGTTATGAGTGGGTAGGTAGCAAGCTGGTGGTCTGCGCTTCCGTAACGCAGACATTTGCCTCCCTTCTTCCAGCAATTGTCTTCAAAGTGATTCAGCTTTCCGCAGTACCCACAAGGTCCACGAGACGCCGAACCTGAGTCCCTCTGGAAGTTTCCACCTTGGCCTCTCCCGGCTGGGCTGCCCCTAGACTGGGCCCCTCTGCCGGAACCTGACTGTCGCCCACCTCCAGCTCCGCGTCCAAACTTGGAGGGAGTACCTTTGTCCCCTTGTCCAGAACTGCTTCCAGGAAAGCCCCGCTTCTTCGCCTGGAAGTTCTGGACTTGCAATCGAGCACTCTCTATCCTTTGGGCCTTTTCTACGACCTCGCTAAAAGCATTGATTTGAGCCACTGCGAGGTCCTTTTGAATTTCGACGTTCAAGCCCTGAATGAAACGCCTGATTCGCCGTTGCTCTATCATGATCAGCTCAGGCGCAAATTTGGACAAACGGGTGAACTGGCTCTCGTATTCCGCCACCAATTGAGTTCCTTGGCGGAGTCGGATGAACTCGTCTTCCTTCATTTCCTGAACTAGAGGAGGGAAGAATTTCGCTTTAAATTCCCGGATGAAATTCACCCAAGTCTTGGGCGTTTGTTCCCGTTCCCATTTTTGTCGTATGACGTTCCACCAGGAACGGGCCGCCCTTCGAACTGGAATATGGCAAAAGTCACCTGCCGTTCATCGGTGTAGTGCAAAGCCGCAAAAATATCAACCATCTTCTAGAGCCATCGCTCGGCAACATCCGGATCAGGTCCCCCAATGAATTTGGGTGGAGCAAACTTTTGAAAACGTTCGAGAGCTCTGTCTTCGCTCTCGATGTGGTTTCCAGGGTTTCCAGGATTAGGGTTTGTATTCTGGCCTTGTTTCTGCACCACTTGTGCTAGCAAGTTAGTCATTTGCTGCATAGCGCCAGCGATTTGCACATTCGGGTCAGGGTTAGGTCCCGTAGAAGTTTCCCCAATACCCCTATCCGGTGTGGGTTGTCTATTTCCGCGCCCACGTCCCCGTCCACTACGTGTTCCTTCCATATGTTATATGATCTAGGCAATGGTACTAAACCAATATAAAACAATGCATGTAAGTAAACTCAAAACTTTCCAAACACGCATATATACATTACAAACAAGACAAACAACACACATATATACAATCAGTCAAGTCAAGTACAAGCATGGACAATCCCCAAGGGAATAGCCTCATCAAAAGAAATATACACGTAGCTAATCTAGCCGTACAAAATGATTAGCTAAGGCCCTACTCCCTATCCGCCCTATATACAAGACCAAAACTATCCACAACAACTCTAGGAGTCGTAACTTAGACCGATGACGAGCAATGAGACCCACCCGATGGAGTGGATCCAACCCCGCACAGGAGTCCTCGTCGCTCACGCCCTCGACCACCTCGGCGCAAAGGTTCAGGATCGAAGCGGCTCGATTCTTCACCTTTCGAGCTCGCTTACTCTCGCGCTCTTGGACCTCCTTCAGCTGAGCACAGAGGTCATCAACCCTATCCTCTGCCTCAAGTACGTCGTACTTCAGGCCCTCAACGCGCTCGACCTGTCTCTCATTGGCCGCTCTAAGTTGAGTCACCTCAGCCTCCAGTCAAGCATTCTCTCCAGCCAACTCCTTACGTTCCTTGTCCACTGCAAACACGAGAGCGTTCGGATAGGCATACTTATGTTTACACTCACACCGTCGAAGACGGTTAGACGGGCTCCAGCGCACGACGGCCCCTCCTGGCCGTATCTGGTACGGGATCACTGGGAGTACTCCACGAGATCTCTCGCTCGGAGGACTATCACTAGGCTCACCCTGTCCGGCCATTCTACACCAAAAGAGCAATTAACCATAAATAATCTTAAAGGCCATAAACAATAAACCCTCAACACCCAGGCTAATTCAAACCTAGACTCTGATACCACCTGTGACAGCCCCACCTTCCCCTAAGGCGAACCAAAGAGGTTAGCGGACTGCCTGCCCAGCTCTCGCCAGGACTAACGGTGCAGTTTAGAGCGATCTATTTCGTTCCGGAACTTATAAACGCGCGTAAACAAGGCAAAAGGGCAAAATAACCCAAAATAAAAAATGAAATTCGGAGTCGGTCATGAATAGTAACTGACCCGTCAGAACGCAATCAAATATCGAACAAACATTCACATCTTGAATTTTAGCAAATACAATCCAAAGTGACATATAAAAGTTGTCAAAAGTGAATATATACACGGTTTGCCAAATTGAAAGTGAAAACGGCCCTAAAGATACATTTAGGGTTTCACTTCATATACCATACAAAAAAAATATACATCTAGTTCATTCGGCAACCATCTATCAAGATTCATTCCAAAAGAGTCATATTCCTGTAAGGAAAACAAAAGGAACGGTGTGAGCTAATTGCCCAGTGAGATACTATCACTTACGCAACCAATTGCATATAAGCATCAAGCTTTCATTCAATATAGTAAAATAAGCAAAGGCACACGTCAAATATGGTGATAAAAGGATACAGATGGCTCTCAAGAGCCCTTTTTCCTCGTTTGCATTTCTTGATCGAACGTCATTGACTCTCCGTCAATGTTCAACAATAACCAACCGTAGACTCCACTTTACTTTCATTCCTTCCACCTAACATTCCCCAACCGGGCCCGAAATCCAAACACTTGCATTGTGGTATTACTCGAGTAAACCGGAATCGAGAGTCTCTCATACTACAAGATTCCATATAACATTGCCCCAAGGCACATTAATTGGCACGACCAAGCCCTCGCTGGCTCGATTCAATCAATTACCAATGGGGTTGAGCTCAAGGATAACAATTGTAGTCATTGGAGACTCGTCCAAACGACACCAAGTCATGTGTTTCATTTCATATAACATTTCATATAACATTCCAATAACTTTCCAATAACATGCGAAACAATAAGTGAGAGTGATAAAGTACACTCTCACTTCAATCAATTAACATTTAACATCTGAAGTTCAAGTATCAAAGTCATATAATAACACACAAGTGAGTAGTACACTCACCAAGCTCGCAAATGTGGTTTCATGCACTTCCGTCAAAAGAACGTTGTGCACCACGGTCACGTCCTAAAACATGCAAACAAATACCATGAGACTGGATAACGAGTCATAAACCAAGGCCAAACATGACCCCAATAGGGTTCCATAAGTATATACAAACATTAAAGGAAACCAAAAATTTCGGAAATGTAACTAGCTTTGGCCCTGAAAAAAAAAACAGTTTTTGTCCTCATTTTGCGGTAATGGCACCAATTTCACTACGATTATCGGATGAGGGTGCAAGACCCACCATTTTGAATCTAAAAGACAGGGTTACAACATCACAGAAGGTCACTCAACCCAGTTTTGAGTGCAAATAGGTCAGAAATGCAAGATACTACATCAAAAACGTAAAACAGATTCACCAAAATGCATTCTAGCGGAAACATCATAACTCAGGTTCTACAAGTCCAAATCCAGAAATTCCAAAACCAGCTGAAAGCTAAGAAACAGGGATAAATTTCATCAGAAGGCCTCAACAACCAATTCGGAAGCAATTCCAGCCAAAACAACCAATTACAGGCGCAATCCTTACATTCGGGTAAAACCAGAACAGCAATAGTAATTTCGACTTTTCTCATTATACACTACTCCGATTGACCTGAAATTTCGTAGGAACCTCTAAAATGTCATTCCCTACAACTTTCATGTTTTAAGGTAAGGCCAATTCGGCCTCTAACTAGGAGCTAAAAATTCGGGCAGAATGCCCCCTCAAGAACCCTAATTTTCTGAAATTTCTTCCAAACCAGAAATTGGTTGTAATTAATCACTTTTTCCACCTTCTAGAGTCATTATATACCAATTCCAATCATCATAGCTAGCCACACAATCATGCTTATATTAAAACAGAAAAATCCCCAAAAATAATAAAACTTCATCACTACAACCACAAATCAAGAATTAATCCATAAACTTGCATCTCATACTACCACTAAGCATGATTTAAGCATCAATTAAGGGAGGAGGGTGGTTCTTCACAACTTACCTTAGAAACAAGAGAGAGAGAGCTATTGGTCACCTTAACTTTCCAAAAAACTTCACACAACAACTCACCAACACTTCCTTAAGTGGTTTTACGGAGCAAAATCAAGGTTGGATGGTTGGTTTTGATGATTTGGAACAAGATTGAAGTGTTTTCTTCCTTGTGCTTGGAGTAAGAGAGAGAGAAAGAGAGAAAGAGAGGGCCGGCCACTTCTTGATGATTTTTGAAGATTTTTGGTCATTTTTTAGCTATTTTAACCAATTTGGTAAAAGGGTGAATAGTGTTCTAACAAGTGCAACCAATCCTATGGTGACACTTGTCACCTTTTATTAAATGCTCACCTACCTTGTCTCTCTTATATCAATCAACTTAGCACCCTCTACTTATCTCTTAACACCCGATAAATTAATTCCAGTATCCAAAACTTAACCTAGTTGGTCGAATTCTTCCGAACTTTTCGCACTAGTGGGTCCCACGTCCCGTATACGCTCTTAATTTCTCAAAATCCATTCGATACTAGAAAAAATATCTAAAAATTATATCTGCTCCTTAAATTCATCTAGAAATTTTTCTAATCACGAAAATGCAGAAAACAAGCCATGAAAAAAATACGAGAAACCTAGAAAATGAAAATTATGGTTTCTCACATTCTAAATACGGCCAGATCTGCTTCCAAAAAATTTCTGATCTTTTATATAACAATACGATACAACAATCAATGAGTATGCGTCCAAACACAAAAGTTTCGCATACAGCTAGTCTTCCAATAATGTGTAAATCACGTAAGAAAGTTTCCTACTTGTGGTATAAGAGTTAAAAAGGTTCACTTGAATGCGTAATATCAAAATGTATTCAACCAACTACAAAAGGATTAAGTTAGACTGAATTCCCTCAAGGTTTGCCAAGTACTCTTTCCTCTCCCTTCACCTCACCTCCTCGGCTGTCTTATCTCTTCCCCTTGAAGACCCCCTACCTTTTGGCCAGTCTAGTGAGGAACCATCTCAGGCCATAAAGTGAAAAAATAAATAAATAAATGCGGCAACGTGTACAGAATTGATAATACACAAATCCGGAGTCAAGTACAAAACCATTTGCACTTTAAGCCTCTTATAAAAATATATTAAAATGGGTGTCCCTTCTTTTTGGAGATATATACCTATAATTGCTGCTCCTACAGTTCGAATAGAAAATCATTGTAGAACTAATATTATAACTCTAGAGGTTTACACTTTCTTTACACATGAGAGACGTCATACTAGATCATTCAATATTTGTTTCCAATGAGACCCCATCTTCAGAAAATTAAATCAATATACATGAAACAAAAGAAATAGAGGTCGTAAGGCAATATCACATATATAACAAGGTTAAATGTTTAACGTAATTTAGATTTTATTCTATAATCACTCACAATCCCATATTATATCAAGTAATAGAGTATTTTCCATTTCCAATCTAATCAAACTAGAGAATGAGCTAATTAATATGGTGCTTTTTGCTATAGTTGAAAACTGCCCAAGTGAACTGCCAATTCACATTGTGACGCCCCGAAAATTAGGGTTTTTATTTGATGGATCTTTTGTTGGACGAGTGGAGTAAAACAGGTTTTGAACTTGGAAAAGAAGAAAAATTTTTGGAAATATGAAGGGGGCCAAATCCGGCCGGAAATCCGGCCAGTTTCTGGCCGGATAGCTGGCCGGATTGCCTGGCCATTTTGAAAAAAATTGAGTTTGCTTCGGCCTTGAATCCGGCCAAGAATCCGGCCGGAAATCCGGCCAGATTCTGGCCGGATTGTGACGTGTCACAGCCGGTCAGCTTTGACCGGCTGCCTTTTCTTCCTTCTTATCTCACTTTTGCACCTAAAATATCTCATTTTCTTTCCCTGGTTCAGCCGAGCTTCATAAGAGAAAAACCTCTTCATTTTCCAACTTCAATTTTGTCCCAGAATCTTGAAATTTCACCAATGGTTTTGGAAGATATTTCACACAAGGGATCACTAGGGTGTTTTAAAGCTTTTGATGGATTGGTTTGTGAAGGGAAGCTCTAGGTGGTTAGCTCTCTTGAATTTGAGGTAAGTTTGATATACAAGTTTCTTTTGTTCTAGTATTGGTTGATTAATGGTTTGTAGTGGCCATGTGTGTTATTTTGTGGAGTATTTCGTGGGTTGAAGGAATTTATGGTGGATTTCTGATTTATTGGGAATTTTCTGACTTAATATGGTTATGGTTCATTAGCCTTGGATTGATAGCTTTAAATGATATTAAATAGAGCTCTTGTGCGTTAATTTCGGTGGTTTGCGGAAAATTTCTGGTTTGTGCATAGATTCCGGTTTCTAGGGTTTGAATTGGGGATTGTGCTAATGGTTGGGTTATAAGCTCCTAATTGCCTTGAATTGAAGGATTTTGTGGCTTTAATTGAGTATATTTGCTAGCCTATAAATTGTATGAAAAATGGGGTTGAATGGATATATATTTGGTATTTGAATGGTAGGTTGGAAATGTGTAAAATTAAGGGGTTATGCCGCCCAATTTTTGAGAGTATGTGGTTGTTTTGAATTTGAATTGGTCTTGATTCATTTTATGGAAATTCTTGTGATTCGGAAGTTGGGATGATAAAGTTTCATATTAGTGATGTTTCTCAACTTTGTCTAAGTTAATTCATCCTTGTTTTGGCATGTATATGATTAGTATAGGCTAATCTCATGTTACGTGGGGATTTCTAGCCCTTAATTGTGATCAGTAATGGTTGTATAAAAAAGGTTGGTTCAAGAAGGATAATTTCAGTTTTTCCCTGTTTCTGGACTGAACTTGGACTGTCATTTTCTCTGTGTTTTAGACCGAACCAGCTTTTTCTCAAAACATGAATTTTGTAGATATATGAGTTAACTACCTACCTGCATAATTTCAGATTGTTTGAACCACTGTAGCTTGTGAATTGACCGAAATACCCTTGACTGTTCATAGACTCTGTTTTGCGGACAGTTTTCTGTCCTCTTCTAGATTTCGATATTTGACCCTGAAAATGTATTATTTGGCCTTGGAAATCTTCATAAGAAATGTTGATATATGTCTTAGCTTCGTAACGCCATAAGATTTGTGTCAATCGGATAAGCTTATTTTCAATTGTGTTTGAAATGCCAAAAGGTGGCAGGAACTTGTTAGTTTTAGAATGCCTTTTATTTGACATGCTATTTGTTATCTAGACTTGATCAAGGCAAGGATGTATGCTGGGATAAGCTTCGTGAGCCGTGCTTGGTGAGTGTATCATTAAATGGTTCAATGTACTTGTTATATGACTTGAATAGGTCGAGAGTGTACTTTACCGCTCTTGACCACTTGCTTGCACTATTATTACTGTGAAATTTCATGAAGATGTGATTTGATATTTGTTAGGGCAATGCCCTATTATTTCTGTGAAAATTGAGCTCATTCCCTTGGACCATTATTTGAGTCGAGCCAGCAAGGGCTTGGGCGATTCGTTAACGAGCCTTCGGGTCTCTGATAGGCGAGTGGAGTGTATCTCCTCGACCTTGTGGTATACTCGAGTATTACCCTTTTGGAACTATGAGGCGGCGGGCCCGAATAGGGGGTGAATGGTGGAAGGAATTGGTGCGAAGTGGTGTCTACGGATTTTGGTTATTCTCAATGGTTGACGGAGTGTCAACGAGTACGATCAAGTATGGACCTCGGAAACGGCCCTTGAGGGCCGAATGTATCCTTTTATACATGGTTGAGTTCATAAAACACTTATGTGTGTTGTTGGATTGTACGACTTATTTGTGCATTTGGTACCTCACGAGCGCAAGCTCACCCCCGTTGTTTTGTTTTCCTTACAGGGACACTGTTGGACTCAAGTTTTGAAATGAGTGGAGCTAGTTATGTAGCTAGTTTTGAGTTGCTCCTCGAAAACTTGGAATTTTTGATGTAAATGAATTCAAGTACATTTGAAGTGTACAATTGAACCTGTCTCATGTATATATGAAATATATATATATGTCCTTGTCAAGTCTTGGATAAATTGCATTATGTGTTTGATGTGTTTATGCGAGTACCAGTTTCGAACAAAGGAAGAGCTGTATTAAGTTATTTGTGTACCTGGATGGTGTATATCTTGTATAGTTTGGATTTGAATTCGTTTGGTGTAATAGTTGGGCTAGGGTGACTGTTTATAATTGGAATGGATGGATTCTACCTTGTACGGTTTGAATTTGGATCGCCTCTTGTGTAATAGCTTGTGGATATGGTTTGTAATGAATGATTGGACTTGAATGGACGTACGTGTACATTCCGCGGCGTTTGTGATATGTAGTTCTTGAAGAATTTGATGTATATATGTGAGATTTATATTGTAATTTTTGGAGAACTGTAGTAATTGACGGAGACCTGGCGAGAGCTGGGCAGGCGGCCCGTTGACCCCTCTGGTTCGCCTTAGGGGAAAATGGGGTCGTTACAATTGGTATCAGAGCTTAGGCTTCCGATCTCTATAGTGTATCCTAAGTTTGAAATTTAGGATACCTGACTGTGGGATTGATTTGAATATTGTGTGAACAAGGATCTATTGTATCTTAGAGGTTAAAGAAATTGATTACTTGGGAGTTTCTTGCTTGGGATTTATATTGAAGGAAAATATGGGATGAGAGATTTGCAGTGAAAGATTGGATGAATTTGAAGTATTATTATACTTGTAAGTGTGGAAAGAGTTGAGATAATCATTAGTACTGGCTATGGGGGATAAGAGACCGAGGTTTGCTGGCCAAACTCCACGTATGATGATTTTGAACCAAGATAAAAGAGTATCAAATGAATAAAATGCATTTTCTGCCTGTATACTTCCTAGTTTTATTTGCAAGCGATGTTTGGAAATTCGATATATATGCTTTAAAAATGTGTAATTTTCCGATTTTGGTAAAAAGGTGAATTTTACTTGAATTTCGAATTCGAAAATTTGTGAATAACTGATGAGCTTATTTGACTTGGTTTCTATTTAACATGTAAGTTAGCAAGCTGTGCTTACTTTCTTGGATTTGAACTTGGAACTTGAGACTCTGCTATAGAACCTAAGATTGGTTATTCTTGGAGGTGATGGTGCTCTTACTAGTAGCTGGTTTATTGAAGATTTTGAACTTCGAATGGATAATCTTTGGATTCAGCTTGTGTTATGGACTTATTGGATTTAATTTCGTAAAGGCATGTGATCCGATTGAACTTGGTGCCACTTGGTGACATTGGCACTAATTTTGGAAGTAGTATATGTAAAATATGATTTTGACTTTCGCTGAATACCATACGATCTGAGTCGTGAAGTTCTTAGTTGGAATTCTTGTATTTGAGTACTTGACATTTTCTTGAGGAATGAATCTTGGTTGGAACATAGTAATGTATGACGATGTGAATGGAAATTATAAGTGAGTTTGAGATAAGTTGTGATGGCATAGGTTAGAGCACAGAAGATTTTGTATCGTACTCACGGCTAAACCGAATAAGGAGAGTGAGATAACGACTTGGACTTGTTCAATAAGGGTGTGGCTCGGGTTTTGATAGATTTCGGTAGTGGCTAGAATTGTTGAGAAATTTTTAGTTTTGTATCTCTCTTCTAGTATTTTTGTTGGGTTAAAGTTGCACCACTTGAGTGGTAAGTGTTGGAATTTGCTATACTTGAACTACTTGGGATGGACCTCGAACTACCTGAGATTGGTCTTGAGCTGCTTGAGATCGACTAGACTGAACTTCCTTGAGACTTGACCTCGTTAGGCGAGTGTGTTTATACGTATCCTTGATGGACCTAACTTCACTGAATATATGGTATTGGACCTGTAGGTGGACTTGAATTTTATGACTGCTTAAGAATGTGAATAGTTGGACAGAGGTTAGGCCAGTGTGTTTTACCAGTACTCATGATCCTTGAACTTGAACTTGCACTTGAACCTGAACTTGTACTCTTATTTGTGACCGTGCTCCCTGAACCTGCAATAATTGACCCTACTCTTGAACTTATTCGTACTCATATGGTTGTAGACCGGCTACTACTCTTTTGTAGCGGTTGAACTGAACCTCTCTGGTGAGGCATTGCCTGTTGTGTTGTCCAGTACCACCAGGGATGGAATTTTGAATTGAGACTCTTTGGTGAAGTTTAGCCGTTGTGCTAACTTGTTGTGTTGTCCGGCACCACCAGGGCCAACTTACTGAACTGAAATTCTTTGGTGAAGCGTAGCCGTTGTGCTAGCTTGTTGTGTTGTCCAGCACCACCAGGGATGAGTTTTGATTTGCAGCTTCGCTATACCCTGAATTTCTTCCAGATATCTGGGACTTTACGTCCGATTTCAAGCCTTTTGCCTGTTTATCTGGGTACGGGTTTAACTCCCTACTGAACCGTGACTATTTGATGAGTTGGATTAGCGGGTATTTAGTACTTGAAATTGATAAGTGATTATTTGATAAGTCGTGCTTTACTGGATCATGATTTACGACAAGTGAGATTGGAGTGATTCCTAGTATTCGACCGACTTTGGGAAGACTAATTGGACCTGGTGAATGCAAGTTGGATTAGATGGAATTCTAACGCTTGAATGGTTTTTGAACGATATCTTGACCAGATGTATATGAGGTAGAATGTCGAGGACGACATTGTTTTAAGGAGGGGAGATTGTGACGCCCCGAAAATTAGGGTTTTTATTTGATGGATCTTTTGTTGGACGAGTGGAGTAAAACAGGTTTTGAACTTGGAAAAGAAGAAAATTTTTTGGAAATATGAAGGGGGCCAAATCCGGCCGGAAATCCGGCCAGTTTCTGGCCGGATAGCTGGCCGGATTGCCTGGCCATTTTGAAAAAAATTGAGTTTGCTTCGGCCTTGAATCCGGCCAAGAATCCGGCCGGATTGTGACGTGTCACAGCCGGTCAGCTTTGACCGGCTGCCTTTTCTTCCTTCTTATCTCACTTTTGCACCTAAAATATCTCATTTTCTTTCCCTGGTTCAGCCGAGCTTCATAAGAGAAAAACCTCTTCATTTTCCAACTTCAATTTTGTCCCAGAATCTTGAAATTTCACCAATGGTTTTGGAAGATATTTCACACAAGGGATCACTAGGGTGTTTTAAAGCTTTTGATGGATTGGTTTGTGAAGGGAAGCTCTAGGTGGTTAGCTCTCTTGAATTTGAGGTAAGTTTGATATACAAGTTTCTTTTGTTCTAGTATTGGTTGATTAATGGTTTGTAGTGGCCATGTGTGTTATTTTGTGGAGTATTTCGTGGGTTGAAGGAATTTATGGTGGATTTCTGATTTATTGGGAATTTTCTGACTTAATATGGTTATGGTTCATTAGCCTTGGATTGATAGCTTTAAATGATATTAAATAGAGCTCTTGTGCGTTAATTTCGGTGGTTTGCGGAAAATTTCTGGTTTGTGCATAGATTCCGGTTTCTAGGGTTTGAATTGGGGATTGTGCTAATGGTTGGGTTATAAGCTCCTAATTGCCTTGAATTGAAGGATTTTGTGGCTTTAATTGAGTATATTTGCTAGCCTATAAATTGTATGAAAAATGGGGTTGAATGGATATATATTTGGTATTTGAATGGTAGGTTGGAAATGTGTAAAATTAAGGGGTTATGCCGCCCAATTTTTGAGAGTATGTGGTTGTTTTGAATTTGAATTGGTCTTGATTCATTTTATGGAAATTCTTGTGATTCGGAAGTTGGGATGATAAAGTTTCATATTAGTGATGTTTCTCAACTTTGTCTAAGTTAATTCATCCTTGTTTTGGCATGTATATGATTAGTATAGGCTAATCTCATGTTACGTGGGGATTTCTAGCCCTTAATTGTGATCAGTAATGGTTGTATAAAAAAGGTTGGTTCAAGAAGGATAATTTCAGTTTTTCCCTGTTTCTGGACTGAACTTGGACTGTCATTTTCTCTGTGTTTTAGACCGAACCAGCTTTTTCTCAAAACATGAATTTTGTAGATATATGAGTTAACTACCTACCTGCATAATTTCAGATTGTTTGAACCACTGTAGCTTGTGAATTGACCGAAATACCCTTGACTGTTCATAGACTCTGTTTTGCGGACAGTTTTCTGTCCTCTTCTAGATTTCGATATTTGACCCTGAAAATGTATTATTTGGCCTTGGAAATCTTCATAAGAAATGTTGATATATGTCTTAGCTTCGTAACACCATAAGATTTGTGTCAATCGGATAAGCGTATTTTCAATTGTGTTTGAAATGCCAAAAGGTGGCAGGAACTTGTTAGTTTTAGAATGCCTTTTATTTGACATGCTATTTGTTATCTAGACTTGATCAAGGCAAGGATGTATGCTGGGATAAGCTTCGTGAGCCGTGCTTGGTGAGTGTATCATTAAATGGTTCAATGTACTTGTTATATGACTTGAATAGGTCGAGAGTGTACTTTACCGCTCTTGACCACTTGCTTGCACTATTATTACTGTGAAATTTCATGAAGATGTGATTTGATATTTGTTAGGGCAATGCCCTATTATTTCTGTGAAAATTGAGCTCATTCCCTTGGACCGTTATTTGAGTCGAGCCAGCAAGGGCTTGGGCGATTCGTTAACGAGCCTTCGGGTCTCTGATAGGCGAGTGGAGTGTATCTCCTCGAGCTTGTGGTATACTCGAGTATTACCCTTTTGGAACTATGAGGCGGCGGGCCCGAATAGGGGGTGAATGGTGGAAGGAATTGGTGCGAAGTGGTGTCTACGGATTTTGGTTATTCTCAATGGTTGACGGAGTGTCAACGAGTACGATCAAGTATGGACCTCGGAAACGGCCCTTGAGGGCCGAATGTATCCTTTTATACATGGTTGAGTTCATAAAACACTTATGTGTGTTGTTGGATTGTACGACTTATTTGTGCATTTGGTACCTCACGAGCGCAAGCTCACCCCCGTTGTTTTGTTTTCCTTACAGGGACACTGTTGGACTCAAGTTTTGAAATGAGTGGAGCTAGTTATGTAGCTAGTTTTGAGTTGCTCCTCGAAAACTTGGAATTTTTGATGTAAATGAATTCAAGTACATTTGAAGTGTACAATTGAACCTGTCTCATGTATATATGAAATATATATATATGTCCTTGTCAAGTCTTGGATAAATTGCATTATGTGTTTGATGTGTTTATGCGAGTACCAGTTTCGAACAAAGGAAGAGCTGTATTAAGTTATTTGTGTACCTGGATGGTGTATATCTTGTATAGTTTGGATTTGAATTCGTTTGGTGTAATAGTTGGGCTAGGGTGACTGTTTATAATTGGAATGGATGGATTCTACCTTGTACGGTTTGAATTTGGATCGCCTCTTGTGTAATAGCTTGTGGATATGGTTTGTAATGAATGATTGGACTTGAATGGACGTACGTGTACATTCCGCGGCGTTTGTGATATGTAGTTCTTGGAGAATTTGATGTATATATGTGAGATTTATATTGTAATTTTTGGAGAACTGTAGTAATTGATGGAGACCTGGCGAGAGCTGGGCAGGCGGCCCGTTGACCCCTCTGGTTCGCCTTAGGGGAAAATGGGGTCGTTACACACATAACCAAGCCAGTTTGGTTTTGTTCAGACAACTTCTATACTGAAGTTAACAGTTCAGCTTGAAAGAGCAACTAAGGGTGGTGTTTGATAACCCCATTAAGCACTTAAACTTAATGGATTAAGCGTTTTTCCTATTCAGTTTGTTTGATAACAAAACTCCACAACATCTGAATCCATTAAGAGACACTTAATTTCTTTGAAAAATTTTAAGTGAAAATTTAATCATTTAATTTGCTGAATGTTTGAACTAGGGTAACATTATTCATCAAAAATATTATTTCACATACTAGCACACTTTCATACATGCACACAGCCTCTTTCTCTTTCACACACACGCACACACATATAGTCTCTCTCACGCACACTTTCTCTCTCTCTTTGACACACACACTCTCTCCCTCTCACATATACTCTCTCTCTCTCTCTCAGGCACACTTGTCTCTCCTCTCTCTCTCACACGCTAACATTTGTTGTTTAGCATATTTTATTTCAAACATAACTCGCTTATTATGTGACAGTCCCACCTTCCCCTAAGGCGAACCAAAGGGGTTAGCGGACTGCATGCCCAACTCTCGTCAGGACTAACAGTTCAGTTTAGAGCGATCTAATACGTTCCGGAACTTACAACCGCGCGTAAACAAGTCAAAATGTCAAATAAAAAAAATGAAATCGGAATTGGCCATGAATAGTAACCAACACGTCAAAACCCAACCAAACGTCAAGCAAATATTCACATCTCGAAATTAAGCATATACAACCCAAAGGGGCATACAAAAGTTATTCAAAAGTGGATACAGGTACGGTTTGCCAAATTAAAAGAGAAACGGACCCAAAAGTACATCTAGGGTTTCAATCAAGGAGCTATACAAAAGATCTGTCCATCTAGCTCAATTCAGCAACCACCTATTAAATCCAGTCCAAAAGTATTTATTTTCCTGTAAGGAAAACAAAAGGAACAGAAAGGGGTGAGCTTGCGCTCAATGAGGTACCAGACACATAGCAGTAAAATCATGGCATTTCACATTTAACAAATCAGGTACACATGCTAGATGTAAAGTAAAGGAACCAATGATTCAAATAGGAAGGATACAGGTGGCTCTCAGGAGCCAAATTCCAATTCGCGTCACCGAAGCTTGATCGAAATAATAGTTGACACTCCGTCAACGCTAAAGGAGTAACCAATACCGCAGACTCCACTTTCTCCGATTCCTTCCACCTCACATACCCCTACCGGGCCCGAAATCCAATCAGATCAGAAATGGTAATACTCGAGTATACCGGAATCAAGGGTCTCAATACCCAAAGATCCCAAAACAGACTACCGTGGTTCGTTATCTAATCGACCAGGCCCTTGCCGGCCCGACTCGAGTAACTGGCCATAGGTGTTGAGCTCAGAGGTCACAGAAAGGTCGTTGGATACAAGTTTCCAAACGACGTCAGAACAGATACAGATACCGATACCCGATACAGATAGCAGATTCCGATACGCACTCAAAATTGATATATTAACAGACAAGAGAACGAGTGTGATAAAGTACACCCTCGCCTCCATTTTATCAAAACATTATTTGGCTCCAACAGGCATAAATCAAGTATTTCATATATTCAGATATTTCACATAACAGGTAGCAGGTAGTGGAACACTCACCGGTGTCAGTACAGATACCTCAAAATTTGGGCTTTAGTCACCAAGAAACCCTAAAATAACAAAGGTGAAACAATTATGGTTTCCACTTTTCACGAATCCAGTACACGGAATGCATAACTAAGACTTAACTATAAGTCGTGTGCCTGATCACATTAGCTTCCAGTGCAAAAAAATAACAATGAAATTGGAGAAAAAGGTAGCGGTTGGTATCGAAAACATGAACAATCCTAAAACCCTTCGCTCAAGTCACAAGTAAATCCAACTAGCCTTCAAGTAAAATTTCGGCAGCAAGTCCCTTGTGTTTACCTATTTTTCAGCCATTAATGGCTTCATTATTTCCACAAATCAGTCCCAATATCTCATACAAAAATAATCTCATTTCCAAAAGCCGTTCACCAAGCTTAAAGTCATTCAAGTACAAAATTTAGCTAGGAAAATGACCGGAAACGAAAGTCAAGCCCCAAAACTATTCAAATAAACACAATAAGACTCGCTTACAAGTCATAAACCAATTCTAGATACCACCAAAATAGGGCTCCATAAGCATACATAAGCATTAGAGGAAACCAGAAAAATCCGAAAATGTAGTTAAGCGTTAACCCGAAAAAAAAACAGTTTTTGACGTCATTTTACGGTTTTGGTACCAATGGCACTACGATTATCGGATGAAGGTGCAAGACCCAAAGTTTTGAAGCTAAGAGATAGGGTTACAATATTACAGAAGGTCACTCAGCCCAGTTGTGAGTGTAACCAGGTCAAAAATGCAAGACACTACACCAGAACCGGAAAAATAGATTCACAGAACGCATTCTGGTTCAAACATCATAAGTCAGCCTACCTAAGTCCAAATCTAGTAATTCCAAAGCCATCCGAAACCTAAGAAACAGGGATACAATACATCAGAAGACCTCAACAACCAATTCCAAAGCATTCCCAACCAAAATAACCCATTACAGAAGCAATTCCTAAATTCGGGTAAAACCAGGGCAGCAAGGGTAATTCCATCTTTTCTCAAGATACGCTACTCCGATTGACGTGAAATTTTGTAGACACCTCTAAAATATCATTCCCTACAACTTTCATGTTTTAACCCAAGGCCAATTCGACCTCTAACTATTAGTTACAAAACCGGGCAGAATGTAATTCAAAGAAACCCTACTTTCCAATTTTCTTTCTAAAACAGAAATTGCTTGCAATTAACCACTTTTTCCACCTTCTAGCTTCCTTAAATACCATTTCCAATCATCATACATAATCACATAATCATATCCATATGAAAACAGAAAAATCCCCAATAATTACAAAACTTCACCAATTCAACCAAAAATCAAGATATAAACCGTAAAATTGCATCTTATACTACCACTAATCATGGATTAAACATCATTAGAGGGAGGAGAGGGGTCCTTTTCAACTTACCTTAGCAACACAAGGGAGGGAGCAACTAATCCTCTTAGCTTTCCAAATAACTCCACTAAACTCCTCACAAACACTCCCTTAAGTGTTTCTATGGAGCAAAAACAAGATTCAATGGTTGATTTGGTAGATTGGAGCAAAACTTGGACAGTTTTCTTTCTTTTGCTTAGAGAGAGAGAGAGAGAGCCGGCCACAATAGCTAAGAATGAAGAGGATTTTTGGTAATTTTTTGTGATTTATTTGGTCAAATAGAAAAAGGTGAATAGTGGTCTTACTTAAGAATAAATCCTATGGTGACACTTGTCACCCTTTAATGCATCTCTATCTCTTTGTTCCCTCTCACACCAATCCAAATAGCAACCTCTAATTATCTCTTAACACCCGGTCAATTAATTCCAGTATCCAAAACTTAACCTAGTTGGCCGAATTTTTCCGAACTTTTCGCACTAGCGGGTCCCACATCCGATATACGCTCTTAATTTCTCAAAAACTAACCGATACTAGAAAAATCATTTAAAAACTATATTTACTCATAAAATTTATTTGCACAATTTTTCGAATAAAGAAAATGTGGAAAAACGTGTAATTAAAAGAAATTAAAACCTAGAAATTAAGAAAATTACGGGTCCTCACATATTATACATAGACATGCATTTTTGTTCCCAACATGCATTTGCATACATAAACACCATACACTATTCGTATTGGAATTTCAGTTTAACAATATTAATGAGTGATATTTAAACTTTGTAATTTGTGTATAATAAAATTTTCTCATTCAGTCCATATAATTCATGTATAATAAAAGTTTTCATTCAGTGCTCAAATTCAGTAGATTATCAAACCGGTTTGACTTAATGAAATCAGCAACATCAGTACTTAAATTTCAGCGTTCAAATTTCAGTTTTATCAAACACCCATAAATCAAATGAAATTGAGCCATGGATCAGCCCAGCCCCATATCCCACCATTCCAATCTACAACCCTCAACTAACCCACAGCAAACCCCCCCAAAAGAAAAAACTCTCTCACCTGCTCGCTAACCCTTCCTCTCCTTCACAAACTTGCCTGCCACCCATTGACCCCAGTCTTCCCATGCTTGTCCCTCTCCCTGAAAAAGAATCTAAGCTTGATTTGCCACTTCATGGAGGCATATATGGCATTGACATTATTCTTCTTGGTTTTGAGTGATGATATCAGGTGGGGTAAAAACTATCATACTGAGGCTAATGGCAGAGGCTGAGGATAGCACAAATGATCAGTGCCAAGTGTTGGAATATTCCCTAAGCAATCAACCAGGCATGCAAACATACTCAGGTATACATACATACTTAGGCAAACATCAGATCATAGAACCAAATAAGCATTTTAAGTGAGTAATTGCCACAAACCTCTCCTAAGCTTCTCGGCATAGTCCTTCCCACGTTGCAAGTAATCTGCACTATAACTTGAGGGAATACTAGAGTCAGTTTTGGTGCGGCCCATGAGCCTTTTTTCTTGTAAGAGCTTTTTGGCAACCTCAGTTTCCACAATATTCCTCAATTTGTATCTGTCACAAATGGGAGAATTTGAGCACAACTTATTGCATAGAGATCTGCAAGCTGAACCTATCTGTATAATGTTTCAACAGAAATTAAGATGTTCTATTACACAGACAACAAATGCCACCCCAACACATTTTAGTTTTCCCAACCAAAATTAAATAAAAAGTTTGCAGTAGAGATACATCATGTTGTATAAGACAAATTAAGATATGCCTAGTCACAGTGAGGAAAATTAGCATACTCCATGGGAAGCTGAAACTCGGCAATACCAGTAGTCCACTGCGTAGAGCTTTCCTTTGAATTTCGCCTCTTAACCTAAGGGAAACATTAGGACACTTCATAAAAAGAATATTAAGTAGATAAATCTTAAAAGGATATTGAACACAATAAAGTGGGAAAAAATGACTAATTTCAGTGACCACAACTCCTTAAGTAGATGGTAAACTAAACGCCCCATGTACAAAATCTGCACTTGATTAGGGCCAAAAAAGTACATAGTACAATTTCTTTGCTTTCAATTGATGCTGCAGTAATCATCTACAAAATCTTACTTTTACAGTTATACGTATGTGGTATGTGGTATGATACCAAAAAAGTTCTTCACTAAGTTTTTATGGCCATTCGTCACTTTATGAAAAGGTTGTTTCTGTATCCCCATACAGTTTTCAGCCATAAGCAGTGACTAACTATTTTTGGAAGGTATTGATCCTTTTATCCAAGAGGAATAGCTTCTCATGACATTGCAGCAGGGACATTGGGCATATTCACTTTTAAATTAAAATTCTGTCCTCTTAGTATTAATCCCTCAAGAATAAACTATTTCCTCTGTAAATCTCCCACCTTTATTTTCTGAACCATCTAAATACTTGGGGTCTAGGTAGTTCTTAATAGACATCCAACTCCTATCCATATTGTTGCAGCCCTTTATCCTACCATAAAGAATATGACCGTCACATTATATAGAAAACAAATGCAATGTAATATGAACTAAATTTAAACTCCTCAAATACTAGCAATGGGATCCAAGGTGTAAAACACATTTTTAGCAAAAATCTACCATCTCAAGTACAAATGCATTAGTAAGGCAACAAACTAAATAGAATCTGCAGCCACAGTATACATGCAAAAGTTTGGCAAACAAAAGATAAAGCCAAAAGATTTACCTACTTTCTTATCTCTTTTCTTTTTTAGTAAAAGAGGTCTACTATAATGCCAATTCCGCATTCATTCGTTGGAAACTAATTCACAGATAAACAATTCACCATTAAAGATGTTGATCTTGATCCCTATCTTTTGATGTTTACAAAACAAATGGATGTTACTAATGTCTCATAAAAGATCTATTCAGTTATGAAGCAAATTAGTTCCAAAGATCAAGTACAATTGAAAGATGACAAAGTATGCTGAAACTGTCGGACGCTCAAGAAGTCAGGATCGGACGTCCGATAATCATTGCACAACTTCGGACACTTGCTTCGGACGTCCGATAGGATCCTTCGAAGTCGACGAAACTATCGGACGCTGAATATGTCTCTACCGGACGTCCGATAGAAACAAGATAATTTCTCAAATCTGTTTGTTTGCTGTCGGACGCACAAAGAGCTTGCACCGGACGTCCGAAAGAATTGAAGAAAATCTTTGAAACTCACTGCCTGCTGTCGGACGCATAAAACAGGGCTATCGGACGTCCGACACTCCAACGGCTAGTTGACTCTTCAGCTACTTTCTATCCGTTGGAAGCTTTAATGAGGCTCTTTCTTGGTCCTATATAAATAGTGATTGGTCAGATACTTCAAACAACTTTGGCACACTGAAGATACAAAAGATCTATAGAGATTTTAGTGAGAAAATACTCTTCAAAGAAGATTTGTAGTCTTAGTGGTGTGAGGTTCATTGTAAGCTTTTCATTTGTGAGTGAATACTTCATGAGTGTAGCTCTGTGAGGGTTGTCCTGAGGGATAGTAAAACGTCCTGGCTTGACCGAGGGAGTTCGGGGCAAGGAGGAGGTGAACCTTCCTTTGTACACAAGAGTGATTGTAATTCATCAATTTGAAGTAGCTTGTTTGAAGCTCAAGAGGAGCTGGGTAGTTAATTGGTTTGCAATTCTTTCCTTTTACTTATTGTTACATTTATGATCTTTTAATTGCTTATTGATTGGCTTTTCGATTGGTTGTCTTTGGGCCTTACAATTGGTATCAGAGCTTGGTCTCCTTGAGATTAAGCTCAATCGACTTTGGAGTAAAGATGACAACCAACAATGCTATTTTTTTGAAGGACATTCTGTCATTAGACCACCTATGTTTAATGGATCAAATTATGTGAGTTGGAAAGAAAGAATGATTATTTTTTTGCAATCTATTGATATTGAATTGTGGTTTATCATTAGTGAAGGTCCATATGATACCTCTCTTATAGATGAAAATACTCAAAGATCTAGACCAAAAACAAGAAGTGAATTGACTGTTATAGATAGAACTCATCTCACCTTAAATGCAAAAGCTATGAATGTGTTATTTTGTGCTTTAGACTCAAATGAATCTATTAGAGTCAAAGGTTGCAAGCCAGCCAAGAAAATTTGGGATAAACTGAGAGAAATTCATGAAGGTAGTGAGAATGTTAGAGAACAAAAGAAATCCATTCTGGTTACCAAGTATGAATCGTTCAAGATGCAATCTCATGAAAACATTGATGAGATGTATTGTAGATTTAATGACCTTATTAAGGATTTGGAGGTGCTGGAAAAAGAATATTCTCTTGGTGAGAAAAATAGAAAAATCCTGAATGCCTTGTCCAATGATTGGGAAAATAAAGTGACTGCTATTGAGGAGTCTAAAGATTTGAATACCATGCCTATTGAATCTCTTATTAATTCTCTTACCTCTTATGAGCTGAAACTTAAGACTAAGGTGCAAGAGGAAGAGGATGCAAAAGTGCGAAAGAATATTGCTCTAAAAGCCTCACAAGATGAAGATGATTCTGCCTCCCTAGATGAAGAAGATGTGGAAGGTGATGACAATGATATCGCTCTCATTACAAGAAGTTTCAAACGAATACTCAACAAAAGGAGATTCAGAAAAGGTGGACCTAGCAATTCATTCCCAAATCAGTTCAACAACTCAAGAAACAAAGGGAAGCTAGAGTTCAACAAAAAGCAAACTGATCAGTGCTTTGAATGCGGCCAACCTGGACACTATGCAAGTGACTGTCCAGTGATGAAGAAGAAAGAAGGAAGAAAACCAAGAATAAACAAATTTCAATTCACATGGAATGAATGCAATTCCGATGGTGAAATTGAAGAGGAAGATCAATCTGCTCAATTGGCTTTCATGGCCATTGGAGATGATGAGGTAACATCTTGTAACTCTCAAGTTGAAAGTGATGATGAAACTGATGATGATCTTGAATCTTTCATTATAAAATTGCATGATAGTTTGAAAGAGTTTTTTGCTAGAAACAAGGAGTTAAAACAGAAAATTAGTTTTTTGCTTCGAGATAATGCAAATCTTTTTCAACAAAACAAAAAGTTGATTGCTGAAAATGATTACTTCAAAAAGAGTGAGACTGCTTTACATTTTGAGCTTGATAGAAAAACAAAGCTTTGTGATTTGTTCAAAAAGGAACAAGGTGATTTGAAAAGAAGAATGGATGGTCTAAATGAGTTGCTTAAACACAAGAAACAAGTCTGTTTTCAAAAGAATAGGTTGAATTCTAATTCAAATGAGTTTGCTATCCATAGGAGAAGACAAGTAAGATTTATTAAACCTGTTCATGTAAATAACTCTTTGGTTATGTGTAATTTTTGTTGTCAAAAAGGTCACATAAATAGTGATTGTTATGTGAGAAAGAATATGAGAAGAGGCATGAAATGCATGTGGATAGTTAGACATGATGCTAATTTTAACAAGTAGGAGGTTTTGTCTAATCATTGCAGTGATTCTTGTTCATAATATTTGTTCTTTTGATACTTTGATCTGAGTTTTCACTGATATCTTTGAACACTACTGAATCTATATGATGTCAAAAAGAGAGATAAAAGAATAATACTGATCTCATGATGATTTGCTGCGATTGCTGTCATTTCTCTATTTTTTCTTGGAATATTGAATTCTCTGTTATTGTTGCTGGATTATAGTAGTTGATTTTTACTCTTATGATGACAAAAAATGGGAGAAATGGATGCAATGTGTAAGGGGGAGTTATTCTGAGATTATGAGTTTGGCTCTTAAAAGTTTTGGTTGCAATGATTGAGGGGGAGCTTATACTTATTCTTGTTTCTTTCCATCCATTGTTTTGTCATCATCAAAAAGGGGGAGATTGTTGATCTTGATCCCTATCTTTTGATGTTTACAAAACAAATGAATGTTACTAATGTCTCTTAAAAGATCTATTCAGTTATGAAGCAAATTAGTTCCAAAGATCAAATACAATTGAAAGATGACAAAGTATGCTGAAACTGTCGGACGCTCAAGAAGTCAGGATCGGACGTCCGATAATCATTGCACAACTTCGGACGCTTGCTTCGGACGTCCGATAGGATCCTTTGAAGTCGACGAAACTATCGGACGCTGAATATGTCTCTACCGGACGTCCGATAGAAACAAGATAATTTCTCAAATCTGTTTGTTTGCTGTCGGACGCACAAAGAGCTTGCACCGGACGTCCGAAAGAATTGAAGAAAATCTCTGAAACTTACTGCGTGCTGTCGGACGCATAAAACAGGGCTATCGGACGTCCGACACTCCAACGGCTAGTTGACTCTTCAGCTACTTTCTATCCGTTGGAAGCTTTAATGAGGCTCTTTCTTGGTCCTATACAAATAGTGATTGGTCAGATACTTCAAACAACTTTGGCACACTGAAGATACAAAAGATCTATAGAGATTTTAGTGAGAAAATACTCTTCAAAGAAGATTTGTAATCTTAGTGGTGTGAGGTTCATTGTAAGCTTTTCATTTGTGAGTGAATACTTCATGAGTGTAGCTCTGTGAGGGTTGTCCTGAGGGATAGTAAAACGTCCTGGCTTGACCGAGGGAGTTCGGGGCAAGGAGGAGATGAACCTTCCTTTGTATACAAGAGTGATTGTAATTCATCAATTTGAAGTAGCTTGTTTGAAGCTCAAGAGGAGTTGGGTAGTTAATTGGTTTGCAATTCTTTCCTTTTACTTATTGTTACATTTATGATCTTTTAATTGCTTATTGATTGGCTTTTCGATTGGTTGTCTTTGGGCCTTACAAAAGAATGCTTATTTTGCTCTTTGGGACACTTGCTTCTCAATAAATATTCATTCATTGGCTTTTAGAACTATCCGAATTTTAAATTTTTGTCTACACTTGGGAATTTGCACTGTAGTACAAAATAACAAATGGTGAAAAGTTGGCAGGACAGTAAAGAAGGAAAAGCAAAGAAACAAAACTAAGACATCCGGCAATCTGAATGGTAAAACAATTACAAAGAAAAATTAGTTTACCAGATCAGCTCCCACTGTCCTATGCATGAGACCTGACTGGGTCTTCCAGTCAAACACCTTGAGCCGACTGCAAAATTTCAATTTCTAATTAAAATATGAAACATTTGCCAGCATGCGCTGCGCTACCCATCGTGAACAAATGGACTCTTATTTTCAAACCTTCAACGGTCAACATTCAAATACCACAACGTACATCGCTTTATTATTCTCGTCTATGATTTTGAACAATTCCCTCTTGTCCCCTACCTATTCCTACCTTTGAGTATTTGACCTCAATAATTTGGCAAACAAAAGATAAAGCCAAATAAACTCGAATAGACAGCTTCTCAAACCTGATCGATGCACCAATCAAGCGGACTCCTCTTTGAAATAACGAACATCCAACTCAACGACCAATCACGCTTGCAGAAATGAACTTGAAACAAATCAGCCACAGGTTAGATGAATCGAGTCGAGCGGGGGGAGTTCCGAGTACAACATAGCTATGATAGCATCTAATAATCAAGAGCTGCTAAAAGATTTTGGGCAGAAATTTGCAAAAAATATTGTAGAATATTAGGGATTTGGAAAAATTGGGGAAAATGTATAGGAGAGAGAAAAACGAACCTTTCCAATGAAAACCTTGCCCTTTAATGCTGGACAGCCATGGTGATGCTAGTGAGAAGCCAGAGAACAGATTTGTTGTGTGGGTGAAAGTGTGACGACCCCACTTCTCCCAAGGGCGAACCCAAGGGTATCGGCGGGCCGCCTGCCTAGCTCGCGCCAGGACTCAAAACTTAAAACAATAAAAGCCAGAAAATTCAAAAGAGTTCTATATACAATTCCAAAAGAGTTATAATTACATTCTCCAAAAGTACCTGCTCACACTATTACATCCTTATAATTACCACCAAAACCAAAATGTAGACCCTAAGGAGGGTCCTTATACAAACCACTAAAACTAAAACAAAAACAAACATACTATAAGTCCAACTATTACAATCAAACCTAACTATGCTAGTGTGTGTGACAAAAGTCCCCGCGTCGGCCCCTGCTAAGGAAAACAAAAGGAATGGGGTAAGCTATATGCTTAGTAAGTAAACAGGGGCAAAAGCGTAAATTTCACGTAACAACAGTGACATAGTAAGAGTAAAGCAAAAGCAGAAAGGTAACATCACATAATAAGGATACAGGTGGCTCCAAAGCCAATTCATATGCCATGCGTGATCTCCTGCCGACACTCCGTCGACCACACTTAATGGTCCGTAGAACTTCACTTGTACACCCACCGACACCTTATCACCCTCACTGGCCAGTCACCTCACAAACTTGCCCGGGCGAACGAAATCACAAACTTGAACTTGAGTCACAAGCTCGGGTCACAAACTTGATCACCTTCTCGGTGAACCGGATTCACAAAATTGGTTCATAACATGAACCTACAAACTTGGTGACCTCAGACTAAGTTGGACTGACTTCGACCAAGCCCTAACCAGCTCGAATAGTCCAAACAGGTCTTAGATCGGGCCCACGAACTCACAAACTTTGCAAATTTCACAAACTTTACTCGAAAGTCGCCCCGAGCCACAAGCTCAAGGGTTTTGGTTCCAAAAGGTTCATATACATATGCCAAGTGCAATTATACATTCAAATTAGGGTTTAGGTCGAGTGCGATAGAGTACACCCTCGCCTAAGTACCCTTTTCACATATCTCAAACACATAGCAAAGAAAACACATCAAACTGGCCTGAATACTTACTCAGAAACTGAAATAGCAAAAGTACGAAGTCGGACCGAAATGAACAGCTAGTAGTGGGCCCCACCAGTTCCGCCCAGCTCACCACCGTCTGAAATAGAAGATTGTGTCACATAATATCGCAAACGGCAGATTTGACACTCATTTCTAGTTTACTCATAAGTTGAGTTACGAATATCGGATTAAGGCGTATGAGATGCCAGATCAAAGCTTAAAGGATGAACAACAACTATTATGAAGACATCCAGAACTGAAACTGGAGGCTTCAATCCCAAATGAACCAAACACAATCACTTACGAAATCTGGCCAATGCACAAATGGTCAGTTTTGAGTGCAAACTGTTTTCTATGCTACACATGGTCAAAAGAGCTGAAAATTGGCAGTTAGATAGTTCATTCCAAATGGAACAACTTTCATGAAGGTCGGCAATCCAAATTCGGAACGGAAATTGGTCATCAGGACCAAAACAGATCTGACCAGAAAATGGTCATCTTCACGGCCAGGCCTTATTTGCTCGGCTATATCTCAGGTTTTATAAATCCGATTCATGAAATTCCAAGGGCGTTAGAAAGCTCTGATATAAGGCTATATGTTTGGTGTTTTGGCCGCAAGCCCAAACAGCTTGTAACCCAGTCAAATGTGAAGCCAAAGTTCCAGTCATAAACTTTCCAAAAACGTAACAGAATTTGATGGTCAAAACAGGTCTGAGTATTTCGTTTATAGCTCAGGATATACTAATCCGTTTAACCTGAAAATTTACAGGAATATCCAGGACTTAAGGGGCTACAATGTTGAAGAAGGAAACTTTGTCCAATTTTGAATGTAACAAGGTCAAAAATGCAAGACACTATACCAGAATCACAAAACAGGATCACAAACCGTATTTGACACTACGGTTATCGGATGGGGGTGTAAGACCCACCGTTTCGAAGCTAAGAAACAAGGCTACAATAATGTAGAAGACCACTCAGTCCAAATCCTAGCACAACTAGGTCAAATATGCAAAATACGAAACCAGAATTACCAAAACAGGTTTGCAAATCACATAATGCTGTAATGAGTCCAACTCAGTCTATACAAGTCCAAATGCATTGATTCCAAAGGCATATGGTAGATAAGACATTCCTATATATTTCATCAGAAGATACCAACATCTAAAACCAAAGCAATTCCTGTCAAAATGGCCAATTACAAGTGCAGTTTTCGCATTCTGATCAACCCAGAACAGCAACAGTAAAATCGACATATCTCACTCTACATTAATCCAAATGACCTGAAATTTTACAGGAACCTCAAACTCATCAATACCTACAACTTTCATGTTTTAAGAAAAGTCCAATTCGGCCTCTAACCACCTGATCCAAAACCGGACAGAAAAGGGGGTTTATGAACCCTAACTTTTCATGTTTCAATCCAAACCCAAAATTGGTTGCAAATATCAATCCTTTCCATCCACTAGAGTCATAACCCCTCATTATCAATCATCATAAACAACCACAACACCATGATTACATTAAACCAGAAAATTCATCAATAAAATGAAAACTTCACTAAATCACTTCAAACCAAGAAATAAATCACAAAAGGTTTCACTATCACTACCATTAGGCACAATTTAAGCATCATTAGGTGTAAGGGAATAGTCAATCATCACTTACCTAAGAAACAAGAGAAGAGGAGTTGTAGACCACCTTAGCTCTTCCAAAAACTTCACCAAACTCACCACCAACACCAAATGGAAAAGTTGTATGGAATGGAAACTAGTTTATGTGATTGATTTGGATGATTTGAGCTAGAGGAAAGCTTGAAGATTGAAGAAGTTTTCTTCCTTCTTGGCAAGAGAGAGGGCCGGCCACAAGGTGAAAGAAAATGGTGATTTTTTGTGAAATTTTTAGATATTTAACCAATTTTGGTCAAAAGTCAAAAAAGGTGAATAGTGTTCTTAAATCAAAACCAATCACCAAGTGACACGTGGCACTTCATAAATGCACTCCCATCCTTTCTTTTCTCTCTCACATCAATCATTTCACACACTCTACTTATCTCTTAACACCCGATAAATTTTACACAGTATCCGGAATTTAACCTAATTGGCCGAATTTTTCCGAACTTTTCGCACTAGTGGGTCCCACGTCCAATATATATTCTTAATTTTCTAAAAATTCTCCAATACTAGAAAAATCATCTAAAAACTATAATTGCTCATAAAAATTATCTGGGGAACTTTTCTCATAAAGAAAATGTGGAAAAAGGCGGGCGATAAATAAAACTCCACTTAAGCTTTCTAATATAGTAACACTAGAGGTTTGCTAATCATTCAAACTTACTAAACCTTTGTAATTAAAACAAATCCTATATTTACCTATGTCAAGGCACACACTAGAATACCGAATATAAACTATAGCTTGAACCTTATAATCATAATACGTAAACTAGGATTTTCAAGCTCAACCGAATTAGGGTTTCCTTCCTAGTCATAAAACCCTGATTTTTTTCTATACCGAATATCAAATTACCCTAATATCGACTTGCGAACGGACTGGGGCCTCACAATCTCCCCCACTTAGGACAATTTCGTCCTCGAAATTTCTATGAACGGAATCTATCAAATCTAAAGTAACCAGAAGCCTGTGCCTTCCACGTTCTTAAAAGAAACGAGGCTCTTCATTCCAGTCCCTTCTCTAGTTGACGGTCCAGGGTCGGTCTGGGTTAGCTGCTGGGTTCCTTTCTTTTCGTGCAATAAACCCGGGCAATTAGCAATTTGATGCTTGGCGCTCCCACAGCGCAGACATCTCCTCCCCTTTCTCCAACAATTCACTTCAATGTGATTGGATTTTCTACAATAACCACAAATTGTCACACCACCCGCTCCACGACCCTTCTTAGCAGATGACCTACCTCGCTTACTCGGTTCTGGCCTTTGACTCTCAAGAGATGCGGTTCTTTTCTTTGCATGGAAGGTCTTCACTTGCGGCCTTGAAATTTCTGTCCTTTGAGTTTTCTCTGGAACCCCCATAGAAGTAGTGCTCTGTGCCATTGCTAAGGCCTCCCCGGAAATCCCTTCGTATTTCCTTTTTAGCTCTAAGTTCTTGTGCAAGAGCTCAATTTTCTCTGAATACTCGTGCTTCCATTGCCCTTCCCAGTATGCGACTAGTTTCTTTTGGACTTCTATTTCGTCTCGAAGAACCGCAATTTCCTTATACATCTCAACCCAATGTGCCATCTCACAAAATTGCTGGAACTCCGATGGTAGCCTGTCGGGCAAAACAATGGGTCATAATCAATTCTTGGACACAAGTGGCATTCTCGGTCCTGGTTTTGTTCAGCTATTGTTTCCTCCCTTTCTTCTCTTGACTCTTGGCCTCGTTTTGTTCCACAGCTATGACCATGTCCGCGACTATGTCCTCCTTCCACATATATACATATATATATATAGTTTTCCCTTCTCTCTCTTTTCTTTCCAAAAAGGTACTTTAATGAATGAATGCAGTAAATTGACTACAATAACAAAATCCAACATACCAATTACACAAATAACATATCGCACATAACACACCATATCAAAAGACGGACAAGCAAGTATACAAATACATATCAAGTTGGACAGATAACCATGTACACCAACACATATACTAACGTCAGGTGGTCGTAATATACGGGCGAACCAAAAGGAAAAGGTGAAGTCGTCCCAGTATCAGCCCGTCTGATCTCTCACGTCCCTTACTATCCAAACTAGATGTCCATTGGCCTTTTGTGCTCATTCTAGTCAGACAAAGCCTGTTCATGTTTCCAAAATACAAGTCTCAAGTACCTAGTAGCTTGCATCGCCTCAATTCTGGAGTATTCGGGCACAAGAATCCGAAATACGATAGTTCACATCTCGAGCTGGCCAGTCCCAAGAGTAAACCATCTACAAATCGAACTTCCTACCCGACATACCTATCTATGGTCCTTAGATATCATGAGAAGGATTGAAGACCTATAACACTTCAGGGTTCATAGCTTATGCTCGAACGAGCGCTTAATCCTTCATACCCATTCACCACTCAGCCCAAGCTCACTCCGCGCAGAGACCACGCGAAGCAGGCTCTGATACCAACTGTGACGACCCCACTTCTCGCAAGGGCGAACCCAAGGGTATCGGCGGGCCGCCTGCCTACCTCGCGCCAGGACTCAAAACTTAAAACAATAAAAGCCAGAAAATTCAAAAGAGTTCTATATACAATCCCAAAAGAGTTATAATTACATTCTCCAAAAGTACCTGCTCACACTATTACATCCTTATAATTACCACCAAAACCAAAATGTAGACCCTAAGGAGGGTCCTTATACAAACCACTAAAACTAAAACAAAAACAAACATACTATAAGTCCAACTATTACAATCAAACCTAACTATGCTAGTGTGTGTGACAAAAGTCCCCGCGTCGGCCCCTGCTAAGGAAAACAAAAGGAATGGGGTAAGCTATATGCTTAGTAAGTAAACAGGGGCAAAAGCGTAAATTTCACGTAACAACAGTGACATAGTAAGAGTAAAGCAAAAGCAGAAAGGTAACATCACATAATAAGGATACAGGTGGCTCCAAAGCCAATTCATATGCCATGCGTGATCTCCTGCCGACACTCCGTCGACCACACTTAATGGTCCGTAGAACTTCACTTGTACACCCACCGACACCTTATCACCCTCACTGGCCAGTCACCTCACAAACTTGCCCGGGCGAACGAAGTCACAAGCTCGGGTCACAAACTTGGTCACCTTCTCGGTGAACCGGATTCACAAAATTGGTTCATAACATGAACCTACAAACTTGGTGACCTCAGACTAAGTTGGACTGACTTCGACCAAGCCCTAACCGGCTCGAATAGTCCAAACAGGTCTTAGATCGGGCCCACGAACTCACAAACTTTGCAAACTTCACAAACTTTACTCGAAAGTCGCCCCGAGCCACAAGCTCAAGGGTTTTGGTTCCAAAAGGTTCATATACATATGCCAAGTGCAATTATACATTCAAATTAGGGTTTAGGTCGAGTGCGATAGAGTACACCCTCGTCTAAGTACCCTTTTCACATATCTCAAGCACATAGCAAAGAAAACACATCAAACTGGCCTGAATACTTACTCAGAAACTGAAATACCAAAAGTATGAAGTCGGACCGAAATGAACAGCTAGTAGTGGGCCCCACCTGTTCCGCCCAGCTCACCACCGTCTGAAATAGAAAATTGTGTCACATAATATCGCAAACGGCTACTATCGTGCCTAAAACAAGCAAAACGGCAAAACAACACGCGCGCACGTAAATATGACGAACGGAAACGGAAACGGCCGTTAGCGGAAACGGCAGATTTGACACTCATTTCTAGTTTACTCATAAGTTGAGCTACGAATATCGGATTAAGGCGTATGAGATGCCAGATCGAAGCTTAAAGGATGAACAACAACTGTTATGAAGACATCCAGAACTTAAACTGGAGGCTTCAATCCCAAATGAACCAAACACAATCACTTACGAAATCTGGCCAATGCACAAATGGTCAGTTTTGAGTGCAAACTGTTTTCTATGCTACACATGGTCAAAAGAGCTGAAAATTGGCAGTTAGATAGTTCATTCCAAATGGAACAACTTTCATGAAGGTCGGCAATCCAAATTCGGAACGGAAATTGGTCATCAGGACCAAAACAGATCTGACCAGAAAATGGTCATCTTCACGGCCAGGCCTTATTTGCTCGGCTATATCTCAGGTTTTATAAATCCGATTCATGAAATTCCAAGGGCGTTAGAAAGCTCTGATATAAGGCTATATGTTTGGTGTTTTGGCCGCAAGCCCAAACAGCTTGTAACCCAGTCAAATGTGAAGCCAAAGTTCCAGTCATAAACTTTCCAAAAACGTAACAGAATTTGATGGTCAAAACAGGTCTGAGTATTTCGTTTATAGCTCAGGATATACTAATCCGTTTAACCTGAAAATTTACAGGAATATCCAGGACTTAAGGGGCTACAATGTTGAAGAAGGAAACTTTGTCCAATTTTGAATGTAACAAGGTCAAAAATGCAAGACACTATACCAGAATCACAAAACAGGATCACAAACCGTATTTGACACTACGGTTATCGGATGGGGGTGTAAGACCCACCGTTTCGAAGCTAAGAAACAAGGCTACAATAATGTAGAAGACCACTCAGTCCAAATCCTAGCACAACTAGGTCAAATATGCAAAATACGAAACCAGAATTACCAAAACAGGTTTGCAAATCACATAATGCTGTAATGAGTCCAACTCAGTCTATACAAGTCCAAATGCATTGATTCCAAAGGCATATGGTAGATAAGACATTCCTATATATTTCATCAGAAGATACCAACATCTAAAACCAAAGCAATTCCTGTCAAAATGGCCAATTACAAGTGCAGTTTTCGCATTCTGATCAACCCAGAACAGCAACAGTAAAATCGACATATCTCACTCTACATTAATCCAAATGACCTTAAATTTTACAGGAACCTCAAACACATCAATACCTACAACTTTCATGTTTTAAGAAAAGTCCAATTCGGCCTCTAACCACCTGATCCAAAACCGGACAGAAAAGGGGGTTTATGAACCCTAACTTTTCATGTTTCAATCCAAACCCAAAATTGGTTGCAAATATCAATCCTTTCCATCCACTAGAGTCATAACCCCTCATTATCAATCATCATAAACAACCACAACACCATGATTACATTAAACCAGAAAATTCATCAATAAAATGAAAACTTCACTAAATCACTTCAAACCAAGAAATAAATCACAAAAGGTTTCACTATCACTACCATTAGGCACAATTTAAGCATCATTAGGTGTAAGGGAATAGTCAATCATCACTTACCTAAGAAACAAGAGAAGAGGAGTTGTAGACCACCTTAGCTCTTCCAAAAACTTCACCAAACTCACCACCAACACCAAATGGAAAAGTTGTATGGAATGGAAACTAGTTTATGTGATTGATTTGGATGATTTGAGCTAGAGGAAAGCTTGAAGATTGAAGAAGTTTTCTTCCTTCTTGGCAAGAGAGAGGGCCGGCCACAAGGTGAAAGAAAATGGTGATTTTTTGTGAAATTTTTAGATATTTAAACAATTTTGGTCAAAAGTCAAAAAAGGTGAATAGTGTTCTTAAATCAAAACCAATCACCAAGTGACACGTGGCACTTCATAAATGCACTCCCATCCTTTCTTTTCTCTCTCACATCAATCATTTCACACACTCTACTTATCTCTTAACACCCGATAAATTTTACACAGTATCCGGAATTTAACCTAATTGGCCGAATTTTTCCGAACTTTTCGCACTAGTGGGTCCCACGTCCAATATATATTCTTAATTTTCTAAAAATTCTCCTGTAACGGCCCCACTTCTCCCTAGGGCGTACCCCAGGGTATCGGCGGACCGTCTGCCCATCTCTCGCCGGGACTCAGTCAGTTGCTATAAGAGAAGGCAAGAAAATCCACAAAACAATCGAAATAACAAAATTTCAAACTTAACGTAAACTTATATACATATCCAATCCAAAAGCAAAACAACTTTTGTACAAAGGTTCCCCATTCTCCATACAACCAGCCCACCAAACATTGGGGCGAGAACCAAAACAAAAGAAACAAAAGTACTAACGGCTAATCTATTTGTAGCTTCCGTCCTCGCACGTCTTCCCCTGCTAAGGAAAACAAAAACTAAAGGGATGAGCTGGAAAGCTCAGTGAGGTTCCGTACACATAGGCAACAAGAGAAACAAAAGCATGTAAACAACAATTCACGATACAAGTATAATAAAGCGATAAACACATTCTTTAAAAGGATACGGGCTCACAAGGAGCCATTCATTCATTCATTCATTCTCCTTTCATTTCCCCAACCTTCAATCATTTGAAAATGCATTTTTGTATAAATAAAACTCCTCGTTCATTCATTCATTCATTCATTCTTTCTCCCCGTCCCTGGCTTTTGGCCAGGCTCCACCAACCTACAGGGTAATACTCGAGTATACCGGATCGTTCACCCAAGTTCCTAATCGCTCGACCGAGTCCGACTGGCTCGAGACGACCGGTAACAAGGGGCTATGGCCAGTTCAGCCCGAAGGCCTACATTCATGCACAATTAACATTTCAATCGCTCAATCATTAAAATTTCACAATCATTTAGGCTAAGTGCGGTAAAGTACACACTCGCCTCGAAAATCGTTTTAGCAATCATTGAAAGCGTTTAACATGTTATCAATCATTCAAACAAGCCATATAATCAGGAAATATAACAAATAAGGAACACTCACCTATAACCGCAAAACAACGCCCAATTCTCAATCACCAATGAAACCTAAAATTCCACAAAGATCACATTACAATCCATCTAACATGATTTAGATGAAATCAACAAAAACCCGACTACTCGCGAGTAAACGTATAAAAGACTTTCAAAGTGTAAAGAGGCATTTGGATCCGTAAACAAGACTAATCCTAATGCAACTCAAACCAAGAGGGTTATAAAGTCTCTAAAAGGAAACACTTGACTCAAAACAATTCAAAGTTCCAGAAGAGGGGCTAAGAAAACATTCTTTCGGAATTGCTTATGTGACTCGAAAACATATTTATTCAAGTGGCCAATAAAATAACCAATGCCTTGATAAAATCATGTAAAAAGGATGACAAAATACTTTAACTTCCACACTTAAAACCTTGTTTAAAAGCAATTCACTTGTGGCCGTTAAAACCCGAACTCATACCTCTATCGGTTGGAAAGGCTTAAGGACCATTTGAAGTGTGAAACGAAAGAGGTATCATGTTTTCAAAAGATAAAACGGTCACATTATTTGCCAAAAGACAATATACGAGTTCGAATAGAAATGTAGTCTTCGAACCCTTATTCAAAAACCCGAAGTCACTTCCAAGGCAATACGTTCACTTTGATACAAAATACATTCCCAAAAACCACTTTAACTTAGTCAATTTTCAAGAAAATAAACGGACGGCATGTCCCTTGTGTTTACCTATTTTTCCAGCCATTAATGGCTTCATTATTTTTTCTCAAATCAGTCCCAACATGTCATATAGAATAACCTCATGTCCAAAAGCCGATCACCAGGCTTAAATTCATATAAATACAACAATAAATACGAAAAGCAAGCTAGAAACATTTTCGGATAAAACAATGCTTGACATCATTTTGCGGGAATGGCACTAAAGGCACTTCCGATTATTGGATTAGGGTGCAAGACCCACTGTTTCAAAGCTAAGAGACAGGGCTACAATAATGTAGAAGGTCACTCAGTCCAGTTTGTAGTGCAACTAGGTCAAAAATACAAGACACTAGTTCAGAACCGCAAAAGCAGGTAGACAAACCACGTTCTGGTTAACGAACTACAATTCGGTCTACTTAGGTCCAAATCCATTGATTCCAAAGCCAAATGATAGCTAGGACATCAGGCTACATTTCATTAGAAGACCTCTACAACCAGTTCAGAAGTTTTCCTAGCCAAAATAGCTAATTACTGCAACAATTCCCAAGTTCGGATGAAACCAGAGCAGCAGGGGTAAATTCGACTTTTCTCACTCTACATTACTCCGATTGACCTGAAATTTTACAGGCACCTCTAACACATCAATACCTACAACTTTCATGTTTTAAGTAAAGGCCAATTCGGCCTCTAACTATGCTAAACAGGGCCGGCCAGAATTGAAGATAATGAAGCCCTAAGTTTTCCAAATTTCCTTTCAAACAAGAATTTCTTGCATTAAACCACCATTTACACCAAATAGCCTCATTCTATAACATTCCCCTTCATCATACATGGCTACAAAGACAAAATCAAATGCAAACAAAAAAATCATAATTAAATATAAAACTTCACCATAAATTCCTTAAACCCATGAAATACTTCACAATATAACATATTCAATCATCTCAAACCCTAGCTTAACCAATATTTAAACCAAAGAAGCTTGTTTAACCAACTCACCTCAAATTCAAGAAGCTAACAACTTGCAACCTTCCCTCCAAAAACAACTCCACTAGCACCTTTAAACCACCTTAGCCAACACTTGTATGGAGTAAATTAAAATTCTAACGGTGAAATATCAAGATTCAAGTAGAAATTGAAGTTGGAAGTTGCAAAGCTTTTCTTAGTTTTTCTCTCAAAGCCACGGCTGAACAAGAAGAGGAAATGAAGATATTTTGGTGAACCAAAGAGATAAGGAGGAAAGAAACAGCCGGTCAAAGTTGCTGACCGGCTGTGCCACGTCAGAATCCGGCCGGATTCTGGTCGGATTCCCGGCCGGATTCCTGGCTGGATATGAGGCCGAGAGGAAACATTTTTTTTTTCAACAATGCAGGGCAATCCGGCCAGCTATCCGGCCAGAAACTGGCCGGATTTCCGGCCGGATTTGGCCACTTCAGTTTTCCAAAATTTTTTCTCTTTTTTTTTTTTTCCCGAATTCGATTATCGCACTCAAACGTACTTCTAACACATACACATACATACATATCTCATACCTAATGGCACATAACAACAAGGCCTTCCCGTTTTTGAAACGGTTAGTGAACAAATCTTCACTTAAATAGAAAACGAGAAGTAACCAAAATGCTTAGAAAATATGCAAGGTTTGGGGTTCTCACATCTCCAATACTAGAAAAATCATCTAAAAACTATAATTGCTCATAAAAATTATCTGGGGAACTTTTCTCATAAAGAAAATGTGGAAAAAGGCGGGCGATAAATAAAACTCCACTTAAGCTTTCTAATATAGTAACACTAGAGGTTTGCTAATCATTCAAACTTACTAAACCTTTGTAATTAAAACAAATCCTATATTTACCTATGTCAAGGCACACACTAGAATACCGAATATAAACTATAGCTTGAACCTTATAATCATAATACGTAAACTAGGATTTTCAAGCTCAACCGAACTAGGGTTTCCTTCCTAGTCATAAAACCCTAATTTTTTTCTATACCGAATATCAAATAACCCTAATATCGACTTGCGAACGGACTGGGGCCTCACAGAAAGTATCAGGTGCCGTGCGGAAGCTCTGTTTTGTGCTCAGTGCAGAAGCTTGTTTGTTTCAGCTCGGTGAAAGTTTGTGTTGCTCAAGTGTTCCGTTGCTTTAACTCAGACCAAGTGTTCCGTTGCTTTTGTTTTCAGAATGTGTTCCGCTGCTTTGGTCTTTGCTTTGCTTTGGATATTGTTTTTGTTGCGTGGCACTTTCACTATGATTTGATCAAAATTTTGACTTCACTCATTTTCCCTCCATTTGATACCAAAAATCATGTTTTTTTCTGGATTTGTAATATGGTTTGAACCATAGATTTTAATGCTATAGTATTATTTTTTATTTTTTAGCAAAAAATAAAAATTTTCATCAACATAGGTGGCAAAATTTGTTAATTTCATATAATTGAAAATGTACTTTTATAATTTGCTAATATTTTATACTAATTTCTTATAATTGCAGCACTAAAGAACATCATGTAATTGAAAATAATTAAACTCAAATTATATGGTTATAACATAGTTTCAATAAAAATAATCATTTTCCCAACATTTGAGACCAATCATCATGCTTTTTTTTATTTTTAATTTGGTTTGAAGCATAGATTTTATTGCTATAGTATTATTCTTTATTTTTTAGTACAAAAACACAAATTTTCATCAATATAGGTGGCAAAATTTGTTAATTACATATAAGTGAAAATATACTTTTATAATTTGCAAATATTTTAGCCCTGCAATTTTTTATAATTACAGCACTAAAGTACATCATTAATTGAAAATAACAAAAGTCAAATTCTATGGTTATAATAGACTTACATTAAAAATAATCAAATGCTATTAATAAGACATTATTGTTAAGTCAAAATCAAAGAAAATTTAGTGATGACATAATGTTATCACTAATTTATTCAAGATTATAATGATAAGAAAAGTCATCACTAATTAAATTCCTAGTTTTTAATATTGTCAATTGCTAGTTTTTAATACTTTTATGAAAATATTGATAATGGTTGAGAAAATTTTGTTACATTACTGCAAGTGATAAATGTACTTTTGTTCTTTTTCAAACATTTATTTTAATGTTTAATTTTGTTTAAAACTATTGTACTAGTATAGATTTGCAAGACAAAACTTAAGTTCTCAATAGTTAAAAAATTCATGACAGAGAAAACACAAAGTAGTAGTTGCAAAATGTGTATAAATTACAGATATTTTAATGTGTATAAATTACAGTTTATTTTAATGTTTAATTTTGTTTGAAACTATTTTACTAGTATAGATTTGCAAGACATAGATTTATGGGTAATTTCTTTTTTTTTTTTGCTTTCATATATTTAATTTATGTTAAATACAAAACCTACCAGTTTTTCTTTCATAAAAATATTAGTGCAACACTTTTTGAATTTTACTTATAAACATTTATGTATTTAACATAAATTAAATGATTCAGAGTGAAATGCCCATAAAGAGCAGAATATTTGTTCATGTAATGGAGGAAACCCACAAAGAGTTGGTACTTTATGCGCCATTTCTTTTTTTAAAAATATTTAATTTATGTTGAAAAGATAACCTGCCAGTTTTCGTTTTGTAAGAAATTGTGACAGCCCCACTTTCCCCTAAGGTGAACCAAAGGGGTGAGCGGACTGCCTGCCCAACTCTCGCCAGGACTAACGATGCAGACCAGAACTATCTATAGCGATCCGGAACTTACAAACGAGCGTAAACAAGTCAAAATGGTAAAATAACCCAAAATAAAAAATGAAATCCGGAGTCGGCCATGAATAGTAACCGACCCGTCAGAACCCAACCGAAATAGCTAACAAACATTCACATCTGAACTTTAGCATTTACAAATCAAAATGACATACAAAAGTTTTCAAAAGTTAATATATACACATGGTTTGCCAAATCAAAAGAGAAAACGCCCCAAAAGTACACTTAGGGTTTTAATACATGAGCTATACAAAAGATATGTTCGACTAGCTCAATTTGGCAGCCATTTGTTAAATCCAGACCAAAAGGGGTTTATTTTCCAGTAAGGAAAACAAAAGGAACAGAAAGGGGTGAGCTTGCGCTCAATGAGGTACCAAACATATAGCAGAAAAATCATGGCATTTCACATTTTACAAAATCAGATACACATGCTAGATGTAAAGCAAAGGAACCAAGGATTCAAATCAGAAGGATACAGGTGGCTCTCAGGAGCCAAATTTCCAGCGCCGTACTTGATCCAAATCGGTTGACTCTTCGTCAACGTATATAGAACCAATGCGTCCGTAGACCCCTCTTTACACCGAATTCCGTCCACCAAACACCCCTTTACCGGGCCCGCTCACCGTAACCGAACAGAAATGGTAATACTCGAGTATACCCGGAATCAAGGGTCTCAATACCCAAAATCCCCGAACAGACTACCGTGGTTCGTTATCTAATCGTCCAGGCCCTTGCCAGCCCGACTCGAATAACTTAGCCACAGGATTGAACTCATAGGTCATAGAAATCCGAGCGGATGCAGACACAGATAACAGATTCAGATACAGATACAGAATAGCAGATTCAGATAGGCACTCAAAATTGGCATATGAACAGACAAGAGAACGAGTGTGATAAAGTACACCCTCGTCTCAAACAAATTAAACTGATTGCAGAGCAGAAATCAAGTTAAACAGCAATGGAGGGGAGTGGTACACTCACCGGCTCAACTTCAAAAGTTTTCACTTCAGATTGGCCTTAATCGCCAAGAAACCCTAAAATAATCAAAATAAACCAATTGAAGGTTTTACTTCCAGAATCGAGTAAACAGAATGCACATGTGAGGCTCGACTACTAGTCGTATGCCTCGCCAAATAATTACTAATGCAAGGGTGCAAAACATGATTTTCTTGGAAACGAAAAGGTAGCATGAAGACCTAGGCGCAAACAACCCAAAAGCCTTTCATTCTACCAAAAGGCAAACCCAACTTAAAGGAACCAAACGGCCTAGAAAATCGGGCAGCACTTCCCCTAAATTTCTTACTTTTCCAGCCATTAAGGCTTCATTCTATCCTCAAATCAGTCCCAACATCTCACACAAAATTCATCTCATTTCCCAAAAGCCGTTCACTAGGCTCAAAGTGGTACAAGTACAAAAGTTAACTAGGAAACAACCGAAATGAAAGCAAGCCCTAAAAGAGACTCGATAACGAGTCATAAACCAATGCCAACCACAACCCCAATAAGGTTTCATATGCATATATAAGCATCATAGGTAACCAGAAATTAAGAAATGGCTTTAACTTAGGCCTTAACAAAAAAACGTATTTGACCTCATAATGCGGTAATGACACCACTTTCACTACGGTTATCGGATGGGGGTGCAAGACCCACCGTTTCAAAGCTATGAAACAGGGCTACAACAATGTAGAATGTCACTCAATCCAGTTCCTGGCCCAACTAGGTCAAAAATGCCAAACACTAAACTAGAATCACCAAAACAGGTTTGCAAAACACAGAAAACTGTAATCAGTATATCTCAGTCCATACAAGTCCAAATGCCGAAATTCCAAAGGAATAAGTTAGCTAAGACATCCAGCTACATTTCATCAGAAGACACCAACTTCAAATTCCAAACCAATTCCAGTCAAAAGGGCCAATTACTATCGCAGTTTTCGCATTCTGATCAAAACAGAACAGCTACAGTAAAAACGGCATAACTCACACTACACTCATCCAAATGACCTGAAATTTTACAGGCACCTCAAACACATCAATACCTACAACTTTCATGTTTTGAGAAAAGTCTAATTCGGCCTCTAACCCAGTGATCTAAAACCGGACAGAATTGGGATTTTATGAACCCTAACTTTCCATTTTTCACACCAAATCCAAAATTGATTGCATTTAACCACAATTCACACTCACTAGAGTCATTTCCAACCATTACAATTCATCATACAAGCCCCCAACATCAAGATCATATTAAACCAGAAAAATTCCCAATAAAATAAAAACTTCACCAAAACAAGCCAAATCAAGAGATAAATCACATTTTCAAACACTCAAGCCACTTCTAAGCATCATATAACCATTATTAGAGGTAGTAGGGTGTTCAAGCAACACTTACCAAGAAATCAAGAGAGAGAGGGATTGTGGACACCTTTGCTCTTCAAACAAACTTCACTACAACCCTTACTAGCACTAGAAGGTAAGGTTTTATGGAGTGAAATCTAACTAAACACTTGATTTGATGGATTTTGGACCAATTGGAAGCTTGAAGTTGATGAAGTTTCTTCTTTCTTCTTGCTAGAAGGGCCGGCCAACACAAGGTAAGAAAATGGTGTTTTTTGTGAATTTTTGGAATATTTACTTAAGTGGTCAAAAGTCAAAAAAATTGTCAAAAGGTGAATAGTGTTTCTTAAGTCACAACCAACCATATTGTGACACTTGTCACACTCATTAATGCATTCTTATCTTTCTTTTTCCCTCTCACATCAATCACTTCACACATTCTACTTATCTCTTAACACCCGATAAATTTCACACAGTATCCGAAACTTAACCTTATTGGCCGAATTTTTCCGAACTTTTCGCACTAGTGGGTCCCGCGTCCACTATTTACTCTTAATTTTCTAAAATTTCTCCAATGCTAGGAAAATCATCTTAAAACTATAATTGCTCATAAAATCCACTAAGAAAATATTTCTAAGCCAGAAAATGCAGAAAACATGCAATTAAGGGGAAATAAACCCTAGGAAAATAATTAGGGTTTTACGGGTTCTCACACTCTCCCCCCCTTAAAAGAATTTCGTCCTCGAAATTCCTTATCAGCGGAATCCATCAAATCTAAGGTACCCAACGGATCGTACCTTCTGCGTCCTCAGACGAGTCAGGGACCTGATGCTGCTCTAGAGAATATACTCGAGCTGGTGCCTTCGATCCCGTCCCTTCTCCTTTCGTCTGTCCAGGGTTGCTCTTGGCGGGTTGCTGAGAATTGGGCTTGGTTGGTGGCAGAGTCCCTCTCCGCTCGCGCAGGCGAGCTGGACAGTTAGCAATCCGATGTTCAGTGCTTCCACAGCGCAAGCATTTTCCTTCTTTCTTCCAGCAATTTGTTTCCGTATGACTTGGCCCTCCGCAATATCCACAGGGACCACGAGCAGCAGAGACCGTTCCTCCCTGAGGAACATCACGCGACACCCCTGGTTGTCGTACTCCTCCGTTTCCCTTTCCAATCTTAGGGGGTGTATTTGTACCTTCTTGTTCAGAGCTACTCCCAGGAAAGCCCCTTTTCTTGGTTTGGAAGTTTCTAACTTGTAGCCTCGCATCTTCAACCCGTTGAGCTTTCTCCACAGCGTCACTAAAGGTACTAAGTTGAGCTACAGCCAAATCCTTTTGAATCTCAACATTTAGCCCCTGAATAAAACGCCTTATCCGTCTTTGTTCGGTTATGATCAGTTCAGGCGCAAACTTAGACAACCGAGTGAATTGACTCTCATACTCGGCTACGGTTTGTGTTCCCTGGCGAAGCCGAATAAATTCATCTTCCTTCTTTTCTTGGATGAGAGGAGGGAAAAACTTGGCATTAAATTCACTCATAAAGTTCGCCCACGTCCTCGGGGTTTGTTCTCTTTCCCATTTCATTCGAATGACATTCCACCAGGAACGGGCGGCTCCCTCTAGTTGAAAGACAGCAAATGTCACCTGTCTCTCCTCGGTATAGTGTAAGGCAGCGAAAATATCGATCATCTTCTCCAGCCACTTCTCAGCTACGTCAGGATCAGGGCCTCCAAGAAATTTGGGTGGGGAGAACTTCTGAAATCTCTCAAGGGCTCTATCCTCGCCCTCCATGTGATTACCAGGATTCCCAGGGTTAGGGTTAGGGTTTTGACCTTGTTGGTGCACCACTTGGGCTAGCAAAGTAGTCATTTGCTGCAAGGCAGCAACTATTTGGACATTGGGATCAACCCTAAGTTCAGGGTTTGGTCCAGATGAGGTTTCCCCAGTACCCCTTTCAGGTGTAGGTTGCCTATTTCCACGCCCACGGCCCCGTCCACTCCGTGTACCTTCCATGAGTTTTACTTGGTCTAGGCAATAATACTAAACCAAAATAAGCACGATGCATGTAAGTAACACTCAAAACTTTTATGATAACACACATTTATACATTCCAAACAAGATCAAAGCATATATATACAAGCCAGTCAAAATTAGGCCGCACACATACATACAGCTAGTTAAGTCAAGTACAAACATAGACGATCCACCGAGGAAAGGCCTTTCTAGTTCACCAAATCCTTTCTAACCTAGGCCCTCACATCTTTCGTATCCGGGCGCAAGAATCCCATCTAAGATAATTCACAACTCGAGCCGGCCGGTCCCAAGAGTAAACCATCTTTATTAAGGATTCCTACCCGACATACATACCTAGCTTCCTCGAGTCCCATGATAATGATTCGTACACTTATCACATGCCCGGTTCATAACTTACGCTCAAACGAGCACTTAGACATATTCATGAAATTAGGACCACAACACCACTTGGCCCAGTCTCACTCCGCGCAGAGACCACGCGAAGTGGCTCTGATACCACTTGTGACAGCCCCACTTTCCCCTAAGGCGAACCAAAGGGGTGAGCGGACTGCCTGCCCAGCTCTCGCCAGGACTAACGATGCAGACCAGAACTATCTATAGCGATCCGGAACTTACAAACGAGCGTAAACAAGTCAAAATGGTAAAATAACCCAAAATAAAAAATGAAATCCGGAGTCGGCCATGAATAGTAACCGACCCGTCAGAACCCAACCGAAATAGCTAACAAACATTCACATCTGAACTTTAGCGTTTACAAATCAAAATGACATACAAAAGTTTTCAAAAGTTAATATATACACATGGTTTGCCAAATCAAAAGAGAAAACGCCCCAAAAGTACACTTAGGGTTTTAATACATGAGCTATACAAAAGATATGTTCGACTAGCTCAATTTGGCAGCCATTTGTCAAATCCAGACCAAAAGGCGTTTATTTTCCTGTAAGGAAAACAAAAGGAACAGAAAGGGGTGAGCTTGCGCTCAATGAGGTACCAAACATATAGCAGAAAAATCATGGCATTTCACATTTTACAAAATCAGATACACATGCTAGATGTAAAGCAAAGGAACCAAGGATTCAAATCAGAAGGATACGGGTGGCTCTCAGGAGCCAAATTTCCAGCGCCGTACTTGATCCAAATCAGTTGACTCTCCGTCAACGTATATAGAACCAATGCGTCCGTAGACCCCTCTTTACACCGAATTCCGTCCACCAAACACCCCTTTACCGGGCCCGCTCACCGTAACCGAACAGAAATGGTAATACTCGAGTATACCCGGAATCAAGGGTCTCAATACCCAAAATCCCCGAACAGACTACCGTGGTTCGTTATCTAATCGTCCAGGCCCTTGCCGGCCCGACTCGAATAACTTAGCCACAGGATTGAGCTCATAGGTCATAGAAATCCGAACAGATGCAGACACAGATAACAGATTCAGATACAGATACAGAATAGCAGATTCAGATAGCAGATTCAGATAGGCACTCAAAATTGGCATATGAACAGACAAGAGAACGAGTGTGATAAAGTACACCCTCGTCTCAAACAAATTAAACTGATTGCAGAGCAGAAATCAAGTTAAACAGCAATGGAGGGGAGTGGTACACTCACCGGCTCAACTTCAAAAGTTTTCACTTCAGATTGGCCTTAATCGCCAAGAAACCCTAAAATAATCAAAATAAACCAATTGAAGGTTTTACTTCCAGAATCGAGTAAACAGAATGCACATGTGAGGCTCGACTACTAGTCGTATGCCTCGCCAAATAATTACTAATGCAAGGGTGCAAAACATGATTTTCTTGGAAACGAAAAGGTAGCATGAAGACCTAGGCGCAAACAACCCAAAAGCCTTTCATTCTACCAAAAGGCAAACCCAACTTAAAGGAACCAAACGGCCTAGAAAATCGGGCAGCACTTCCCCTAAATTTCTTACTTTTCCAGCCATTAAGGCTTCATTCTATCCTCAAATCAGTCCCAACATCTCACACAAAATTCATCTCATTTCCCAAAAGCCGTTCACTAGGCTCAAAGTGGTACAAGTACAAAAGTTAACTAGGAAACAACCGAAATGAAAGCAAGCCCTAAAAGAGACTCGATAACGAGTCATAAACCAATGCCAACCACAACCCCAATAAGGTTTCATATGCATATATAAGCATCATAGGTAACCAGAAATTAAGAAATGGCTTTAACTTAGGCCTTAACAAAAAAACGTATTTGACCTCATAATGCGGTAATGACACCACTTTCACTACGGTTATCGGATGGGGGTGCAAGACCCACCGTTTCGAAGCTATGAAACAGGGCTACAACAATGTAGAAGGTCACTCAATCCAGTTCCTGGCCCAACTAGGTCAAAAATGCCAAACACTAAACCAGAATCACCAAAACAGGTTTGCAAAACACAGAAAACTGTAATCAGTATATCTCAGTCCATACAAGTCCAAATGCCGAAATTCCAAAGGCATAAGTTAGCTAAGACATCCAGCTACATTTCATCAGAAGACACCAACTTCAAATTCCAAACCAATTCCAGTCAAAAGGGCCAATTACTATCGCAGTTTTCGCATTCTGATCAAAACAGAACAGCTACAGTAAAAACGGCATAACTCACTCTACACTCATCCAAATGACCTGAAATTTTACAGGCACCTCAAACACATCAATACCTACAACTTTCATGTTTTGAGAAAAGTCTAATTCGGCCTCTAACCCAGTGATCTAAAACCGGACAGAATTGGGATTTTATGAACCCTAACTTTCCATTTTTCACACCAAATCCAAAATTGATTGCATTTAACCACAATTCACACTCACTAGAGTCATTTCCAACCATTACAATTCATCATACAAGCCCCCAACATCAAGATCATATTAAACCAGAAAAATTCCCAATAAAATAAAAACTTCACCAAAACAAGCCAAATCAAGAGATAAATCACATTTTCAAACACTCAAGCCACTTCTAAGCATCATATAACCATTATTAGAGGTAGTAGGGTGTTCAAGCAACACTTACCAAGAAATCAAGAGAGAGAGGGATTGTGGACACCTTTGCTCTTCAAACAAACTTCACTACAACCCTTACTAGCACTAGAAGGTAAGGTTTTATGGAGTGAAATCTAACTAAACACTTGATTTGGTGGATTTTGGACCAATTGGAAGCTTGAAGTTGATGAAGTTTCTTCTTTCTTCTTGCTAGAAGGGCCGGCCAACACAAGGTAAGAAAATGGTGTTTTTTGTGAATTTTTGGAATATTTACTTAAGTGGTCAAAAGTCAAAAAAATTGTCAAAAGGTGAATAGTGTTTCTTAAGTCACAACCAACCATATTGTGACACTTGTCACACTCATTAATGCATTCTTATCTTTCTTTTTCCCTCTCACATCAATCACTTCACACATTCTACTTATCTCTTAACACCCGATAAATTTCACACAGTATCCGAAACTTAACCTTATTGGCCGAATTTTTCCGAACTTTTCGCACTAGTGGGTCCCGCGTCCACTATTTACTCTTAATTTTCTAAAATTTCTCCAATGCTAGGAAAATCATCTTAAAACTATAATTGCTCATAAAATCCACTAAGAAAATATTTCTAAGCCAGAAAATGCAGAAAACATGCAATTAAGGGGAAATAAACCCTAGGAAAATAATTAGGGTTTTACGGGTTCTCACACTCTCCCCCCCTTAAAAGAATTTCGTCCTCGAAATTCCTTATCAGCGGAATCCATCAAATCTAAGGTACCCAACGGATCGTACCTTCTGCGTCCTCAGACGAGTCAGGGACCTGATGCTGCTCTAGAGAATATACTCGAGCTGGTGCCTTCGATCCCGTCCCTTCTCCTTTCGTCTGTCCAGGGTTGCTCTTGGCGGGTTGCTGAGAATTGGGCTTGGTTGGTGGCAGAGTCCCTCTCCGCTCGCGCAGGCGAGCTGGACAGTTAGCAATCCGATGTTCAGCGCTTCCACAGCGCAAGCATTTTCCTTCTTTCTTCCAGCAATTTGTTTCCGTATGACTTGGCCCTCCGCAATATCCACAGGGACCACGAGCAGCAGAGACCGTTCCTCCCTGAGGAACATCACGCGACACCCCTGGTTGTCGTACTCCTCCGTTTCCCTTTCCAATCTTAGGGGGTGTATTTGTACCTTCTTGTTCAGAGCTACTCCCAGGAAAGCCCCTTTTCTTGGTTTGGAAGTTTCTAACTTGTAGCCTCGCATCTTCAACCCGTTGAGCTTTCTCCACAGCGTCACTAAAGGTACTAAGTTGAGCTACAGCCAAATCCTTTTGAATCTCAACATTTAGCCCCTGAATAAAACGCCTTATCCGTCTTTGTTCGGTTATGATCAGTTCAGGCGCAAACTTAGACAACCGAGTGAATTGACTCTCATACTCGGCTACGGTTTGTGTTCCCTGGCGAAGCCGAATAAATTCATCTTCCTTCTTTTCTTGGATGAGAGGAGGGAAAAACTTGGCATTAAATTCACTCATAAAGTTCGCCCACGTCCTCGGGGTTTGTTCTCTTTCCCATTTCATTCGAATGACATTCCACCAGGAACGGGCGGCTCCCTCTAGTTGAAAGACAGCAAATGTCACCTGTCTCTCCTCGGTATAGTGTAAGGCAGCGAAAATATCGATCATCTTCTCCAGCCACTTCTCAGCTACGTCAGGATCAGGGCCTCCAAGAAATTTGGGTGGGGAGAACTTCTGAAATCTCTCAAGGGCTCTATCCTCGCCCTCCATGTGATTACCAGGATTCCCAGGGTTAGGGTTAGGGTTTTGACCTTGTTGGTGCACCACTTGGGCTAGCAAAGTAGTCATTTGCTGCAAGGCAGCAACTATTTGGACATTGGGATCAACCCTAAGTTCAGGGTTTGGTCCAGATGAGGTTTCCCCAGTACCCCTTTCAGGTGTAGGTTGCCTATTTCCACGCCCACGGCCCCGTCCACTCCGTGTACCTTCCATGAGTTTTACTTGGTCTAGGCAATAATACTAAACCAAAATAAGCACGATGCATGTAAGTAACACTCAAAACTTTTATGATAACACACATTTATACATTCCAAACAAGATCAAAGCATATATATACAAGCCAGTCAAAATTAGGCCGCACACATACATACAGCTAGTTAAGTCAAGTACAAACATAGATGATCCACCGAGGAAAGGCCTTTCTAGTTCACCAAATCCTTTCTAACCTAGGCCCTCACATCTTTCGTATCCGGGCGCAAGAATCCCATCTAAGATAATTCACAACTCGAGCCGGCCGGTCCCAAGAGTAAACCATATTTATTAAGGATTCCTACCCGACATACATACCTAGCTTCCTCGAGTCCCATGATAATGATTCGTACACTTATCACATGCCCGGTTCATAACTTACGCTCAAACGAGCACTTAGACATATTCATGAAATTAGGACCACAACACCACTTGGCCCAGTCTCACTCCGCGCAGAGACCACGCGAAGTGGCTCTGATACCACTTGTGACAGCCCCACTTTCCCCTAAGGCGAACCAAAGGGGTGAGCGGACTGCCTGCCCAGCTCTAGCCAGGACTAACGATGCAGACCAGAACTATCTATAGCGATCCGGAACTTACAAACGAGCGTAAACAAGTCAAAATGGTAAAATAACCCAAAATAAAAAATGAAATCCGGAGTCGGCCATGAATAGTAACCGACCCGTCAGAACCCAACCGAAATAGCTAACAAACATTCACATCTGAACTTTAGCGTTCACAAATCAAAATAACATACAAAAGTTTTCAAAAGTTAATATATACACATGGTTTGCCAAATCAAAAGAGAAAACGCCCCAAAAGTACACTTAGGGTTTTAATACATGAGCTATACAAAAGATATGTTCGACTACCTCAATTTGGCAGCCATTTGTCAAATCCAGACCAAAAGGCGTTTATTTTCCTGTAAGGAAAACAAAAGGAACAGAAAGGGGTGAGCTTGCGCTCAATGAGGTACCAAACATATAGCAGAAAAATCATGGCATTTCACATTTTACAAAATCAGATACACATGCTAGATGTAAAGCAAAGGAACCAAGGATTCAAATCAGAAGGATACGGGTGGCTCTCAGGAGCCAAATTTCCAGCGCCGTACTTGATCCAAATCAGTTGACTCTCCGTCAACGTATATAGAACCAATGCGTCCGTAGACCCCTCTTTACACCGAATTCCGTCCACCAAACACCCCTTTACCGGGCCCGCTCACCGTAACCGAACAGAAATGGTAATACTCGAGTATACCCGGAATCAAGGGTCTCAATACCCAAAATCCCCGAACAGACTACCGTGGTTCGTTATCTAATCGTCCAGGCCCTTGCCGGCCCGACTCGAATAACTTAGCCACAGGATTGAGCTCATAGGTCATAGAAATCCGAACAGATGCAGACACAGATAACAGATTCAGATACAGATACAGAATAGCAGATTCAGATAGCAGATTCAGATAGGCACTCAAAATTGGCATATGAACAGACAAGAGAACGAGTGTGATAAAGTACACCCTCGTCTCAAACAAATTAAACTGATTGCAGAGCAGAAATCAAGTTAAACAGCAATGGAGGGGAGTGGTACACTCACCGGCTCAACTTCAAAAGTTTTCACTTCAGATTGGCCTTAATCGTCAAGAAACCCTAAAATAATCAAAATAAACCAATTGAAGGTTTTACTTCCAGAATCGAGTAAACAGAATGCACATGTGAGGCTCGACTACTAGTCGTATGCCTCGCCAAATAATTACTAATGCAAGGGTGCAAAACATGATTTTCTTGGAAACGAAAAGGTAGCATGAAGACCTAGGCGCAAACAACCCAAAAGCCTTTCATTCTACCAAAAGGCAAACCCAACTTAAAGGAACCAAACGGCCTAGAAAATCGGGCAGCACTTCCCCTAAATTTCTTACTTTTCCAGCCATTAAGGCTTCATTCTATCCTCAAATCAGTCCCAACATCTCACACAAAATTCATCTCATTTCCCAAAAGCCGTTCACTAGGCTCAAAGTGGTACAAGTACAAAAGTTAACTAGGAAACAACCGAAATGAAAGCAAGCCCTAAAAGAGACTCGATAACGAGTCATAAACCAATGCCAACCACAACCCCAATAAGGTTTCATATGCATATATAAGCATCATAGGTAACCAGAAATTAAGAAATGGCTTTAACTTAGGCCTTAACAAAAAAACGTATTTGACCTCATAATGCGGTAATGACACCACTTTCACTACGGTTATCGGATGGGGGTGCAAGACCCACCGTTTCGAAGCTATGAAACAGGGCTACAACAATGTAGAAGGTCACTCAATCCAGTTCCTGGCCCAACTAGGTCAAAAATGCCAAACACTAAACCAGAATCACCAAAACAGGTTTGCAAAACACAGAAAACTGTAATCAGTATATCTCAGTCCATACAAGTCCAAATGCCGAAATTCCAAAGGCATAAGTTAGCTAAGACATCCAGCTACATTTCATCAGAAGACACCAACTTCAAATTCCAAACCAATTCCAGTCAAAAGGGCCAATTACTATCGCAGTTTTCGCATTCTGATCAAAACAGAACAGCTACAGTAAAAACGGCATAACTCACTCTACACTCATCCAAATGACCTGAAATTTTACAGGCACCTCAAACACATCAATACCTACAACTTTCATGTTTTGAGCAAAGTCTAATTCGGCCTCTAACCCAGTGATCTAAAACCGGACAGAATTGGGATTTTATGAACCCTAACTTTCCATTTTTCACACCAAATCCAAAATTGATTGCATTTAACCACAATTCACACTCACTAGAGTCATTTCCAACCATTACAATTCATCATACAAGCCCCCAACATCAAGATCATATTAAACCAGAAAAATTCCCAATAAAATAAAAACTTCACCAAAACAAGCCAAATCAAGAGATAAATCACATTTTCAAACACTCAAGCCACTTCTAAGCATCATATAACCATTATTAGAGGTAGTAGGGTGTTCAAGCAACACTTACCAAGAAATCAAGAGAGAGAGGGATTGTGGACACCTTTGCTCTTCAAACAAACTTCACTACAACCCTTACTAGCACTAGAAGGTAAGGTTTTATGGAGTGAAATCTAACTAAACACTTGATTTGGTGGATTTTGGACCAATTGGAAGCTTGAAGTTGATGAAGTTTCTTCTTTCTTCTTGCTAGAAGGGCCGGCCAACACAAGGTAAGAAAATGGTGTTTTTTGTGAATTTTTGGAATATTTACTTAAGTGGTCAAAAGTCAAAAAAATTGTCAAAAGGTGAATAGTGTTTCTTAAGTCACAACCAACCATATTGTGACACTTGTCACACTCATTAATGCATTCTTATCTTTCTTTTTCCCTCTCACATCAATCACTTCACACATTCTACTTATCTCTTAACACCCGATAAATTTCACACAGTATCCGAAACTTAACCTTATTGGCCGAATTTTTCCGAACTTTTCGCACTAGTGGGTCCCGCGTCCACTATTTACTCTTAATTTTCTAAAATTTCTCCAATGCTAGGAAAATCATCTTAAAACTATAATTGCTCATAAAATCCACTAAGAAAATATTTCTAAGCCAGAAAATGCAGAAAACATGCAATTAAGGGGAAATAAACCCTAGGAAAATAATTAGGGTTTTACGGGTTCTCACACTCTCCCCCCCTTAAAAGAATTTCGTCCTCGAAATTCCTTATCAGCGGAATCCATCAAATCTAAGGTACCCAACGGATCGTACCTTCTGCGTCCTCAGACGAGTCAGGGACCTGATGCTGCTCTAGAGAATATACTCGAGCTGGTGCCTTCGATCCCGTCCCTTCTCCTTTCGTCTGTCCAGGGTTGCTCTTGGCGGGTTGCTGAGAATTGGGCTTGGTTGGTGGCAGAGTCCCTCTCCGCTCGCGCAGGCGAGCTGGACAGTTAGCAATCCGATGTTCAGCGCTTCCACAGCGCAAGCATTTTCCTTCTTTCTTCCAGCAATTTGTTTCCGTATGACTTGGCCCTCCGCAATATCCACAGGGACCACGAGCAGCAGAGACCGTTCCTCCCTGAGGAACATCACGCGACACCCCTGGTTGTCGTACTCCTCCGTTTCCCTTTCCAATCTTAGGGGGTGTATTTGTACCTTCTTGTTCAGAGCTACTCCCAGGAAAGCCCCTTTTCTTGGTTTGGAAGTTTCTAACTTGTAGCCTCGCATCTTCAACCCGTTGAGCTTTCTCCACAGCGTCACTAAAGGTACTAAGTTGAGCTACAGCCAAATCCTTTTGAATCTCAACATTTAGCCCCTGAATAAAACGCCTTATCCGTCTTTGTTCGGTTATGATCAGTTCAGGCGCAAACTTAGACAACCGAGTGAATTGACTCTCATACTCGGCTACGGTTTGTGTTCCCTGGCGAAGCCGAATAAATTCATCTTCCTTCTTTTCTTGGATGAGAGGAGGGAAAAACTTGGCATTAAATTCACTCATAAAGTTCGCCCACGTCCTCGGGGTTTGTTCTCTTTCCCATTTCATTCGAATGACATTCCACCAGGAACGGGCGGCTCCCTCTAGTTGAAAGACAGCAAATGTCACCTGTCTCTCCTCGGTATAGTGTAAGGCAGCGAAAATATCGATCATCTTCTCCAGCCACTTCTCAGCTACGTCAGGATCAGGGCCTCCAAGAAATTTGGGTGGGGAGAACTTCTGAAATCTCTCAAGGGCTCTATCCTCGCCCTCCATGTGATTACCAGGATTCCCAGGGTTAGGGTTAGGGTTTTGACCTTGTTGGTGCACCACTTGGGCTAGCAAAGTAGTCATTTGCTGCAAGGCAGCAACTATTTGGACATTGGGATCAACCCTAAGTTCAGGGTTTGGTCCAGATGAGGTTTCCCCAGTACCCCTTTCAGGTGTAGGTTGCCTATTTCCACGCCCACGGCCCCGTCCACTCCGTGTACCTTCCATGAGTTTTACTTGGTCTAGGCAATAATACTAAACCAAAATAAGCACGATGCATGTAAGTAACACTCAAAACTTTTATGATAACACACATTTATACATTCCAAACAAGATCAAAGCATATATATACAAGCCAGTCAAAATTAGGCCGCACACATACATACAGCTAGTTAAGTCAAGTACAAACATAGATGATCCACCGAGGAAAGGCCTTTCTAGTTCACCAAATCCTTTCTAACCTAGGCCCTCACATCTTTCGTATCCGGGCGCAAGAATCCCATCTAAGATAATTCACAACTCGAGCCGGCCGGTCCCAAGAGTAAACCATATTTATTAAGGATTCCTACCCGACATACATACCTAGCTTCCTCGAGTCCCATGATAATGATTCGTACACTTATCACATGCCCGGTTCATAACTTACGCTCAAACGAGCACTTAGACATATTCATGAAATTAGGACCACAACACCACTTGGCCCAGTCTCACTCCGCGCAGAGACCACGCGAAGTGGCTCTGATACCACTTGTGACAGCCCCACTTTCCCCTAAGGCGAACCAAAGGGGTGAGCGGACTGCCTGCCCAGCTCTAGCCAGGACTAACGATGCAGACCAGAACTATCTATAGCGATCCGGAACTTACAAACGAGCGTAAACAAGTCAAAATGGTAAAATAACCCAAAATAAAAAATGAAATCCGGAGTCGGCCATGAATAGTAACCGACCCGTCAGAACCCAACCGAAATAGCTAACAAACATTCACATCTGAACTTTAGCGTTTACAAATCAAAATGACATACAAAAGTTTTCAAAAGTTAATATATACACATGGTTTGCCAAATCAAAAGAGAAAACGCCCCAAAAGTACACTTAGGGTTTTAATACATGAGCTATACAAAAGATATGTTCGACTACCTCAATTTGGCAGCCATTTGTCAAATCCAGACCAAAAGGCGTTTATTTTCCTGTAAGGAAAACAAAAGGAACAGAAAGGGGTGAGCTTGCGCTCAATGAGGTACCAAACATATAGCAGAAAAATCATGGCATTTCACATTTTACAAAATCAGATACACATGCTAGATGTAAAGCAAAGGAACCAAGGATTCAAATCAGAAGGATACGGGTGGCTCTCAGGAGCCAAATTTCCAGCGCCGTACTTGATCCAAATCAGTTGACTCTCCGTCAACGTATATAGAACCAATGCGTCCGTAGACCCCTCTTTACACCGAATTCCGTCCACCAAACACCCCTTTACCGGGCCCGCTCACCGTAACCGAACAGAAATGGTAATACTCGAGTATACCCGGAATCAAGGGTCTCAATACCCAAAATCCCCGAACAGACTACCGTGGTTCGTTATCTAATCGTCCAGGCCCTTGCCGGCCCGACTCGAATAACTTAGCCACAGGATTGAGCTCATAGGTCATAGAAATCCGAACAGATGCAGACACAGATAACAGATTCAGATACAGATACAGAATAGCAGATTCAGATAGCAGATTCAGATAGGCACTCAAAATTGGCATATGAACAGACAAGAGAACGAGTGTGATAAAGTACACCCTCGTCTCAAACAAATTAAACTGATTGCAGAGCAGAAATCAAGTTAAACAGCAATGGAGGGGAGTGGTACACTCACCGGCTCAACTTCAAAAGTTTTCACTTCAGATTGGCCTTAATCGTCAAGAAACCCTAAAATAATCAAAATAAACCAATTGAAGGTTTTACTTCCAGAATCGAGTAAACAGAATGCACATGTGAGGCTCGACTACTAGTCGTATGCCTCGCCAAATAATTACTAATGCAAGGGTGCAAAACATGATTTTCTTGGAAACGAAAAGGTAGCATGAAGACCTAGGCGCAAACAACCCAAAAGCCTTTCATTCTACCAAAAGGCAAACCCAACTTAAAGGAACCAAACGGCCTAGAAAATCGGGCAGCACTTCCCCTAAATTTCTTACTTTTCCAGCCATTAAGGCTTCATTCTATCCTCAAATCAGTCCCAACATCTCACACAAAATTCATCTCATTTCCCAAAAGCCGTTCACTAGGCTCAAAGTGGTACAAGTACAAAAGTTAACTAGGAAACAACCGAAATGAAAGCAAGCCCTAAAAGAGACTCGATAACGAGTCATAAACCAATGCCAACCACAACCCCAATAAGGTTTCATATGCATATATAAGCATCATAGGTAACCAGAAATTAAGAAATGGCTTTAACTTAGGCCTTAACAAAAAAACGTATTTGACCTCATAATGCGGTAATGACACCACTTTCACTACGGTTATCGGATGGGGGTGCAAGACCCACCGTTTCGAAGCTATGAAACAGGGCTACAACAATGTAGAAGGTCACTCAATCCAGTTCCTGGCCCAACTAGGTCAAAAATGCCAAACACTAAACCAGAATCACCAAAACAGGTTTGCAAAACACAGAAAACTGTAATCAGTATATCTCAGTCCATACAAGTCCAAATGCCGAAATTCCAAAGGCATAAGTTAGCTAAGACATCCAGCTACATTTCATCAGAAGACACCAACTTCAAATTCCAAACCAATTCCAGTCAAAAGGGCCAATTACTATCGCAGTTTTCGCATTCTGATCAAAACAGAACAGCTACAGTAAAAACGGCATAACTCACTCTACACTCATCCAAATGACCTGAAATTTTACAGGCACCTCAAACACATCAATACCTACAACTTTCATGTTTTGAGCAAAGTCTAATTCGGCCTCTAACCCAGTGATCTAAAACCGGACAGAATTGGGATTTTATGAACCCTAACTTTCCATTTTTCACACCAAATCCAAAATTGATTGCATTTAACCACAATTCACACTCACTAGAGTCATTTCCAACCATTACAATTCATCATACAAGCCCCCAACATCAAGATCATATTAAACCAGAAAAATTCCCAATAAAATAAAAACTTCACCAAAACAAGCCAAATCAAGAGATAAATCACATTTTCAAACACTCAAGCCACTTCTAAGCATCATATAACCATTATTAGAGGTAGTAGGGTGTTCAAGCAACACTTACCAAGAAATCAAGAGAGAGAGGGATTGTGGACACCTTTGCTCTTCAAACAAACTTCACTACAACCCTTACTAGCACTAGAAGGTAAGGTTTTATGGAGTGAAATCTAACTAAACACTTGATTTGGTGGATTTTGGACCAATTGGAAGCTTGAAGTTGATGAAGTTTCTTCTTTCTTCTTGCTAGAAGGGCCGGCCAACACAAGGTAAGAAAATGGTGTTTTTTGTGAATTTTTGGAATATTTACTTAAGTGGTCAAAAGTCAAAAAAATTGTCAAAAGGTGAATAGTGTTTCTTAAGTCACAACCAACCATATTGTGACACTTGTCACACTCATTAATGCATTCTTATCTTTCTTTTTCCCTCTCACATCAATCACTTCACACATTCTACTTATCTCTTAACACCCGATAAATTTCACACAGTATCCGAAACTTAACCTTATTGGCCGAATTTTTCCGAACTTTTCGCACTAGTGGGTCCCGCGTCCACTATTTACTCTTAATTTTCTAAAATTTCTCCAATGCTAGGAAAATCATCTTAAAACTATAATTGCTCATAAAATCCACTAAGAAAATATTTCTAAGCCAGAAAATGCAGAAAACATGCAATTAAGGGGAAATAAACCCTAGGAAAATAATTAGGGTTTTACGGGTTCTCACACTCTCCCCCCCTTAAAAGAATTTCGTCCTCGAAATTCCTTATCAGCGGAATCCATCAAATCTAAGGTACCCAACGGATCGTACCTTCTGCGTCCTCAGACGAGTCAGGGACCTGATGCTGCTCTAGAGAATATACTCGAGCTGGTGCCTTCGATCCCGTCCCTTCTCCTTTCGTCTGTCCAGGGTTGCTCTTGGCGGGTTGCTGAGAATTGGGCTTGGTTGGTGGCAGAGTCCCTCTCCGCTCGCGCAGGCGAGCTGGACAGTTAGCAATCCGATGTTCAGCGCTTCCACAGCGCAAGCATTTTCCTTCTTTCTTCCAGCAATTTGTTTCCGTATGACTTGGCCCTCCGCAATATCCACAGGGACCACGAGCAGCAGAGACCGTTCCTCCCTGAGGAACATCACGCGACACCCCTGGTTGTCGTACTCCTCCGTTTCCCTTTCCAATCTTAGGGGGTGTATTTGTACCTTCTTGTTCAGAGCTACTCCCAGGAAAGCCCCTTTTCTTGGTTTGGAAGTTTCTAACTTGTAGCCTCGCATCTTCAACCCGTTGAGCTTTCTCCACAGCGTCACTAAAGGTACTAAGTTGAGCTACAGCCAAATCCTTTTGAATCTCAACATTTAGCCCCTGAATAAAACGCCTTATCCGTCTTTGTTCGGTTATGATCAGTTCAGGCGCAAACTTAGACAACCGAGTGAATTGACTCTCATACTCGGCTACGGTTTGTGTTCCCTGGCGAAGCCGAATAAATTCATCTTCCTTCTTTTCTTGGATGAGAGGAGGGAAAAACTTGGCATTAAATTCACTCATAAAGTTCGCCCACGTCCTCGGGGTTTGTTCTCTTTCCCATTTCATTCGAATGACATTCCACCAGGAACGGGCGGCTCCCTCTAGTTGAAAGACAGCAAATGTCACCTGTCTCTCCTCGGTATAGTGTAAGGCAGCGAAAATATCGATCATCTTCTCCAGCCACTTCTCAGCTACGTCAGGATCAGGGCCTCCAAGAAATTTGGGTGGGGAGAACTTCTGAAATCTCTCAAGGGCTCTATCCTCGCCCTCCATGTGATTACCAGGATTCCCAGGGTTAGGGTTAGGGTTTTGACCTTGTTGGTGCACCACTTGGGCTAGCAAAGTAGTCATTTGCTGCAAGGCAGCAACTATTTGGACATTGGGATCAACCCTAAGTTCAGGGTTTGGTCCAGATGAGGTTTCCCCAGTACCCCTTTCAGGTGTAGGTTGCCTATTTCCACGCCCACGGCCCCGTCCACTCCGTGTACCTTCCATGAGTTTTACTTGGTCTAGGCAATAATACTAAACCAAAATAAGCACGATGCATGTAAGTAACACTCAAAACTTTTATGATAACACACATTTATACATTCCAAACAAGATCAAAGCATATATATACAAGCCAGTCAAAATTAGGCCGCACACATACATACAGCTAGTTAAGTCAAGTACAAACATAGATGATCCACCGAGGAAAGGCCTTTCTAGTTCACCAAATCCTTTCTAACCTAGGCCCTCACATCTTTCGTATCCGGGCGCAAGAATCCCATCTAAGATAATTCACAACTCGAGCCGGCCGGTCCCAAGAGTAAACCATATTTATTAAGGATTCCTACCCGACATACATACCTAGCTTCCTCGAGTCCCATGATAATGATTCGTACACTTATCACATGCCCGGTTCATAACTTACGCTCAAACGAGCACTTAGACATATTCATGAAATTAGGACCACAACACCACTTGGCCCAGTCTCACTCCGCGCAGAGACCACGCGAAGTGGCTCTGATACCACTTGTGACAGCCCCACTTTCCCCTAAGGCGAACCAAAGGGGTGAGCGGACTGCCTGCCCAGCTCTAGCCAGGACTAACGATGCAGACCAGAACTATCTATAGCGATCCGGAACTTACAAACGAGCGTAAACAAGTCAAAATGGTAAAATAACCCAAAATAAAAAATGAAATCCGGAGTCGGCCATGAATAGTAACCGACCCGTCAGAACCCAACCGAAATAGCTAACAAACATTCACATCTGAACTTTAGCGTTTACAAATCAAAATGACATACAAAAGTTTTCAAAAGTTAATATATACACATGGTTTGCCAAATCAAAAGAGAAAACGCCCCAAAAGTACACTTAGGGTTTTAATACATGAGCTATACAAAAGATATGTTCGACTACCTCAATTTGGCAGCCATTTGTCAAATCCAGACCAAAAGGCGTTTATTTTCCTGTAAGGAAAACAAAAGGAACAGAAAGGGGTGAGCTTGCGCTCAATGAGGTACCAAACATATAGCAGAAAAATCATGGCATTTCACATTTTACAAAATCAGATACACATGCTAGATGTAAAGCAAAGGAACCAAGGATTCAAATCAGAAGGATACGGGTGGCTCTCAGGAGCCAAATTTCCAGCGCCGTACTTGATCCAAATCAGTTGACTCTCCGTCAACGTATATAGAACCAATGCGTCCGTAGACCCCTCTTTACACCGAATTCCGTCCACCAAACACCCCTTTACCGGGCCCGCTCACCGTAACCGAACAGAAATGGTAATACTCGAGTATACCCGGAATCAAGGGTCTCAATACCCAAAATCCCCGAACAGACTACCGTGGTTCGTTATCTAATCGTCCAGGCCCTTGCCGGCCCGACTCGAATAACTTAGCCACAGGATTGAGCTCATAGGTCATAGAAATCCGAACAGATGCAGACACAGATAACAGATTCAGATACAGATACAGAATAGCAGATTCAGATAGCAGATTCAGATAGGCACTCAAAATTGGCATATGAACAGACAAGAGAACGAGTGTGATAAAGTACACCCTCGTCTCAAACAAATTAAACTGATTGCAGAGCAGAAATCAAGTTAAACAGCAATGGAGGGGAGTGGTACACTCACCGGCTCAACTTCAAAAGTTTTCACTTCAGATTGGCCTTAATCGTCAAGAAACCCTAAAATAATCAAAATAAACCAATTGAAGGTTTTACTTCCAGAATCGAGTAAACAGAATGCACATGTGAGGCTCGACTACTAGTCGTATGCCTCGCCAAATAATTACTAATGCAAGGGTGCAAAACATGATTTTCTTGGAAACGAAAAGGTAGCATGAAGACCTAGGCGCAAACAACCCAAAAGCCTTTCATTCTACCAAAAGGCAAACCCAACTTAAAGGAACCAAACGGCCTAGAAAATCGGGCAGCACTTCCCCTAAATTTCTTACTTTTCCAGCCATTAAGGCTTCATTCTATCCTCAAATCAGTCCCAACATCTCACACAAAATTCATCTCATTTCCCAAAAGCCGTTCACTAGGCTCAAAGTGGTACAAGTACAAAAGTTAACTAGGAAACAACCGAAATGAAAGCAAGCCCTAAAAGAGACTCGATAACGAGTCATAAACCAATGCCAACCACAACCCCAATAAGGTTTCATATGCATATATAAGCATCATAGGTAACCAGAAATTAAGAAATGGCTTTAACTTAGGCCTTAACAAAAAAACGTATTTGACCTCATAATGCGGTAATGACACCACTTTCACTACGGTTATCGGATGGGGGTGCAAGACCCACCGTTTCGAAGCTATGAAACAGGGCTACAACAATGTAGAAGGTCACTCAATCCAGTTCCTGGCCCAACTAGGTCAAAAATGCCAAACACTAAACCAGAATCACCAAAACAGGTTTGCAAAACACAGAAAACTGTAATCAGTATATCTCAGTCCATACAAGTCCAAATGCCGAAATTCCAAAGGCATAAGTTAGCTAAGACATCCAGCTACATTTCATCAGAAGACACCAACTTCAAATTCCAAACCAATTCCAGTCAAAAGGGCCAATTACTATCGCAGTTTTCGCATTCTGATCAAAACAGAACAGCTACAGTAAAAACGGCATAACTCACTCTACACTCATCCAAATGACCTGAAATTTTACAGGCACCTCAAACACATCAATACCTACAACTTTCATGTTTTGAGCAAAGTCTAATTCGGCCTCTAACCCAGTGATCTAAAACCGGACAGAATTGGGATTTTATGAACCCTAACTTTCCATTTTTCACACCAAATCCAAAATTGATTGCATTTAACCACAATTCACACTCACTAGAGTCATTTCCAACCATTACAATTCATCATACAAGCCCCCAACATCAAGATCATATTAAACCAGAAAAATTCCCAATAAAATAAAAACTTCACCAAAACAAGCCAAATCAAGAGATAAATCACATTTTCAAACACTCAAGCCACTTCTAAGCATCATATAACCATTATTAGAGGTAGTAGGGTGTTCAAGCAACACTTACCAAGAAATCAAGAGAGAGAGGGATTGTGGACACCTTTGCTCTTCAAACAAACTTCACTACAACCCTTACTAGCACTAGAAGGTAAGGTTTTATGGAGTGAAATCTAACTAAACACTTGATTTGGTGGATTTTGGACCAATTGGAAGCTTGAAGTTGATGAAGTTTCTTCTTTCTTCTTGCTAGAAGGGCCGGCCAACACAAGGTAAGAAAATGGTGTTTTTTGTGAATTTTTGGAATATTTACTTAAGTGGTCAAAAGTCAAAAAAATTGTCAAAAGGTGAATAGTGTTTCTTAAGTCACAACCAACCATATTGTGACACTTGTCACACTCATTAATGCATTCTTATCTTTCTTTTTCCCTCTCACATCAATCACTTCACACATTCTACTTATCTCTTAACACCCGATAAATTTCACACAGTATCCGAAACTTAACCTTATTGGCCGAATTTTTCCGAACTTTTCGCACTAGTGGGTCCCGCGTCCACTATTTACTCTTAATTTTCTAAAATTTCTCCAATGCTAGGAAAATCATCTTAAAACTATAATTGCTCATAAAATCCACTAAGAAAATATTTCTAAGCCAGAAAATGCAGAAAACATGCAATTAAGGGGAAATAAACCCTAGGAAAATAATTAGGGTTTTACGGGTTCTCACACTCTCCCCCCCTTAAAAGAATTTCGTCCTCGAAATTCCTTATCAGCGGAATCCATCAAATCTAAGGTACCCAACGGATCGTACCTTCTGCGTCCTCAGACGAGTCAGGGACCTGATGCTGCTCTAGAGAATATACTCGAGCTGGTGCCTTCGATCCCGTCCCTTCTCCTTTCGTCTGTCCAGGGTTGCTCTTGGCGGGTTGCTGAGAATTGGGCTTGGTTGGTGGCAGAGTCCCTCTCCGCTCGCGCAGGCGAGCTGGACAGTTAGCAATCCGATGTTCAGCGCTTCCACAGCGCAAGCATTTTCCTTCTTTCTTCCAGCAATTTGTTTCCGTATGACTTGGCCCTCCGCAATATCCACAGGGACCACGAGCAGCAGAGACCGTTCCTCCCTGAGGAACATCACGCGACACCCCTGGTTGTCGTACTCCTCCGTTTCCCTTTCCAATCTTAGGGGGTGTATTTGTACCTTCTTGTTCAGAGCTACTCCCAGGAAAGCCCCTTTTCTTGGTTTGGAAGTTTCTAACTTGTAGCCTCGCATCTTCAACCCGTTGAGCTTTCTCCACAGCGTCACTAAAGGTACTAAGTTGAGCTACAGCCAAATCCTTTTGAATCTCAACATTTAGCCCCTGAATAAAACGCCTTATCCGTCTTTGTTCGGTTATGATCAGTTCAGGCGCAAACTTAGACAACCGAGTGAATTGACTCTCATACTCGGCTACGGTTTGTGTTCCCTGGCGAAGCCGAATAAATTCATCTTCCTTCTTTTCTTGGATGAGAGGAGGGAAAAACTTGGCATTAAATTCACTCATAAAGTTCGCCCACGTCCTCGGGGTTTGTTCTCTTTCCCATTTCATTCGAATGACATTCCACCAGGAACGGGCGGCTCCCTCTAGTTGAAAGACAGCAAATGTCACCTGTCTCTCCTCGGTATAGTGTAAGGCAGCGAAAATATCGATCATCTTCTCCAGCCACTTCTCAGCTACGTCAGGATCAGGGCCTCCAAGAAATTTGGGTGGGGAGAACTTCTGAAATCTCTCAAGGGCTCTATCCTCGCCCTCCATGTGATTACCAGGATTCCCAGGGTTAGGGTTAGGGTTTTGACCTTGTTGGTGCACCACTTGGGCTAGCAAAGTAGTCATTTGCTGCAAGGCAGCAACTATTTGGACATTGGGATCAACCCTAAGTTCAGGGTTTGGTCCAGATGAGGTTTCCCCAGTACCCCTTTCAGGTGTAGGTTGCCTATTTCCACGCCCACGGCCCCGTCCACTCCGTGTACCTTCCATGAGTTTTACTTGGTCTAGGCAATAATACTAAACCAAAATAAGCACGATGCATGTAAGTAACACTCAAAACTTTTATGATAACACACATTTATACATTCCAAACAAGATCAAAGCATATATATACAAGCCAGTCAAAATTAGGCCGCACACATACATACAGCTAGTTAAGTCAAGTACAAACATAGATGATCCACCGAGGAAAGGCCTTTCTAGTTCACCAAATCCTTTCTAACCTAGGCCCTCACATCTTTCGTATCCGGGCGCAAGAATCCCATCTAAGATAATTCACAACTCGAGCCGGCCGGTCCCAAGAGTAAACCATATTTATTAAGGATTCCTACCCGACATACATACCTAGCTTCCTCGAGTCCCATGATAATGATTCGTACACTTATCACATGCCCGGTTCATAACTTACGCTCAAACGAGCACTTAGACATATTCATGAAATTAGGACCACAACACCACTTGGCCCAGTCTCACTCCGCGCAGAGACCACGCGAAGTGGCTCTGATACCACTTGTGACAGCCCCACTTTCCCCTAAGGCGAACCAAAGGGGTGAGCGGACTGCCTGCCCAGCTCTAGCCAGGACTAACGATGCAGACCAGAACTATCTATAGCGATCCGGAACTTACAAACGAGCGTAAACAAGTCAAAATGGTAAAATAACCCAAAATAAAAAATGAAATCCGGAGTCGGCCATGAATAGTAACCGACCCGTCAGAACCCAACCGAAATAGCTAACAAACATTCACATCTGAACTTTAGCGTTTACAAATCAAAATGACATACAAAAGTTTTCAAAAGTTAATATATACACATGGTTTGCCAAATCAAAAGAGAAAACGCCCCAAAAGTACACTTAGGGTTTTAATACATGAGCTATACAAAAGATATGTTCGACTACCTCAATTTGGCAGCCATTTGTCAAATCCAGACCAAAAGGCGTTTATTTTCCTGTAAGGAAAACAAAAGGAACAGAAAGGGGTGAGCTTGCGCTCAATGAGGTACCAAACATATAGCAGAAAAATCATGGCATTTCACATTTTACAAAATCAGATACACATGCTAGATGTAAAGCAAAGGAACCAAGGATTCAAATCAGAAGGATACGGGTGGCTCTCAGGAGCCAAATTTCCAGCGCCGTACTTGATCCAAATCAGTTGACTCTCCGTCAACGTATATAGAACCAATGCGTCCGTAGACCCCTCTTTACACCGAATTCCGTCCACCAAACACCCCTTTACCGGGCCCGCTCACCGTAACCGAACAGAAATGGTAATACTCGAGTATACCCGGAATCAAGGGTCTCAATACCCAAAATCCCCGAACAGACTACCGTGGTTCGTTATCTAATCGTCCAGGCCCTTGCCGGCCCGACTCGAATAACTTAGCCACAGGATTGAGCTCATAGGTCATAGAAATCCGAACAGATGCAGACACAGATAACAGATTCAGATACAGATACAGAATAGCAGATTCAGATAGCAGATTCAGATAGGCACTCAAAATTGGCATATGAACAGACAAGAGAACGAGTGTGATAAAGTACACCCTCGTCTCAAACAAATTAAACTGATTGCAGAGCAGAAATCAAGTTAAACAGCAATGGAGGGGAGTGGTACACTCACCGGCTCAACTTCAAAAGTTTTCACTTCAGATTGGCCTTAATCGTCAAGAAACCCTAAAATAATCAAAATAAACCAATTGAAGGTTTTACTTCCAGAATCGAGTAAACAGAATGCACATGTGAGGCTCGACTACTAGTCGTATGCCTCGCCAAATAATTACTAATGCAAGGGTGCAAAACATGATTTTCTTGGAAACGAAAAGGTAGCATGAAGACCTAGGCGCAAACAACCCAAAAGCCTTTCATTCTACCAAAAGGCAAACCCAACTTAAAGGAACCAAACGGCCTAGAAAATCGGGCAGCACTTCCCCTAAATTTCTTACTTTTCCAGCCATTAAGGCTTCATTCTATCCTCAAATCAGTCCCAACATCTCACACAAAATTCATCTCATTTCCCAAAAGCCGTTCACTAGGCTCAAAGTGGTACAAGTACAAAAGTTAACTAGGAAACAACCGAAATGAAAGCAAGCCCTAAAAGAGACTCGATAACGAGTCATAAACCAATGCCAACCACAACCCCAATAAGGTTTCATATGCATATATAAGCATCATAGGTAACCAGAAATTAAGAAATGGCTTTAACTTAGGCCTTAACAAAAAAACGTATTTGACCTCATAATGCGGTAATGACACCACTTTCACTACGGTTATCGGATGGGGGTGCAAGACCCACCGTTTCGAAGCTATGAAACAGGGCTACAACAATGTAGAAGGTCACTCAATCCAGTTCCTGGCCCAACTAGGTCAAAAATGCCAAACACTAAACCAGAATCACCAAAACAGGTTTGCAAAACACAGAAAACTGTAATCAGTATATCTCAGTCCATACAAGTCCAAATGCCGAAATTCCAAAGGCATAAGTTAGCTAAGACATCCAGCTACATTTCATCAGAAGACACCAACTTCAAATTCCAAACCAATTCCAGTCAAAAGGGCCAATTACTATCGCAGTTTTCGCATTCTGATCAAAACAGAACAGCTACAGTAAAAACGGCATAACTCACTCTACACTCATCCAAATGACCTGAAATTTTACAGGCACCTCAAACACATCAATACCTACAACTTTCATGTTTTGAGCAAAGTCTAATTCGGCCTCTAACCCAGTGATCTAAAACCGGACAGAATTGGGATTTTATGAACCCTAACTTTCCATTTTTCACACCAAATCCAAAATTGATTGCATTTAACCACAATTCACACTCACTAGAGTCATTTCCAACCATTACAATTCATCATACAAGCCCCCAACATCAAGATCATATTAAACCAGAAAAATTCCCAATAAAATAAAAACTTCACCAAAACAAGCCAAATCAAGAGATAAATCACATTTTCAAACACTCAAGCCACTTCTAAGCATCATATAACCATTATTAGAGGTAGTAGGGTGTTCAAGCAACACTTACCAAGAAATCAAGAGAGAGAGGGATTGTGGACACCTTTGCTCTTCAAACAAACTTCACTACAACCCTTACTAGCACTAGAAGGTAAGGTTTTATGGAGTGAAATCTAACTAAACACTTGATTTGGTGGATTTTGGACCAATTGGAAGCTTGAAGTTGATGAAGTTTCTTCTTTCTTCTTGCTAGAAGGGCCGGCCAACACAAGGTAAGAAAATGGTGTTTTTTGTGAATTTTTGGAATATTTACTTAAGTGGTCAAAAGTCAAAAAAATTGTCAAAAGGTGAATAGTGTTTCTTAAGTCACAACCAACCATATTGTGACACTTGTCACACTCATTAATGCATTCTTATCTTTCTTTTTCCCTCTCACATCAATCACTTCACACATTCTACTTATCTCTTAACACCCGATAAATTTCACACAGTATCCGAAACTTAACCTTATTGGCCGAATTTTTCCGAACTTTTCGCACTAGTGGGTCCCGCGTCCACTATTTACTCTTAATTTTCTAAAATTTCTCCAATGCTAGGAAAATCATCTTAAAACTATAATTGCTCATAAAATCCACTAAGAAAATATTTCTAAGCCAGAAAATGCAGAAAACATGCAATTAAGGGGAAATAAACCCTAGGAAAATAATTAGGGTTTTACGGGTTCTCACACTCTCCCCCCCTTAAAAGAATTTCGTCCTCGAAATTCCTTATCAGCGGAATCCATCAAATCTAAGGTACCCAACGGATCGTACCTTCTGCGTCCTCAGACGAGTCAGGGACCTGATGCTGCTCTAGAGAATATACTCGAGCTGGTGCCTTCGATCCCGTCCCTTCTCCTTTCGTCTGTCCAGGGTTGCTCTTGGCGGGTTGCTGAGAATTGGGCTTGGTTGGTGGCAGAGTCCCTCTCCGCTCGCGCAGGCGAGCTGGACAGTTAGCAATCCGATGTTCAGCGCTTCCACAGCGCAAGCATTTTCCTTCTTTCTTCCAGCAATTTGTTTCCGTATGACTTGGCCCTCCGCAATATCCACAGGGACCACGAGCAGCAGAGACCGTTCCTCCCTGAGGAACATCACGCGACACCCCTGGTTGTCGTACTCCTCCGTTTCCCTTTCCAATCTTAGGGGGTGTATTTGTACCTTCTTGTTCAGAGCTACTCCCAGGAAAGCCCCTTTTCTTGGTTTGGAAGTTTCTAACTTGTAGCCTCGCATCTTCAACCCGTTGAGCTTTCTCCACAGCGTCACTAAAGGTACTAAGTTGAGCTACAGCCAAATCCTTTTGAATCTCAACATTTAGCCCCTGAATAAAACGCCTTATCCGTCTTTGTTCGGTTATGATCAGTTCAGGCGCAAACTTAGACAACCGAGTGAATTGACTCTCATACTCGGCTACGGTTTGTGTTCCCTGGCGAAGCCGAATAAATTCATCTTCCTTCTTTTCTTGGATGAGAGGAGGGAAAAACTTGGCATTAAATTCACTCATAAAGTTCGCCCACGTCCTCGGGGTTTGTTCTCTTTCCCATTTCATTCGAATGACATTCCACCAGGAACGGGCGGCTCCCTCTAGTTGAAAGACAGCAAATGTCACCTGTCTCTCCTCGGTATAGTGTAAGGCAGCGAAAATATCGATCATCTTCTCCAGCCACTTCTCAGCTACGTCAGGATCAGGGCCTCCAAGAAATTTGGGTGGGGAGAACTTCTGAAATCTCTCAAGGGCTCTATCCTCGCCCTCCATGTGATTACCAGGATTCCCAGGGTTAGGGTTAGGGTTTTGACCTTGTTGGTGCACCACTTGGGCTAGCAAAGTAGTCATTTGCTGCAAGGCAGCAACTATTTGGACATTGGGATCAACCCTAAGTTCAGGGTTTGGTCCAGATGAGGTTTCCCCAGTACCCCTTTCAGGTGTAGGTTGCCTATTTCCACGCCCACGGCCCCGTCCACTCCGTGTACCTTCCATGAGTTTTACTTGGTCTAGGCAATAATACTAAACCAAAATAAGCACGATGCATGTAAGTAACACTCAAAACTTTTATGATAACACACATTTATACATTCCAAACAAGATCAAAGCATATATATACAAGCCAGTCAAAATTAGGCCGCACACATACATACAGCTAGTTAAGTCAAGTACAAACATAGATGATCCACCGAGGAAAGGCCTTTCTAGTTCACCAAATCCTTTCTAACCTAGGCCCTCACATCTTTCGTATCCGGGCGCAAGAATCCCATCTAAGATAATTCACAACTCGAGCCGGCCGGTCCCAAGAGTAAACCATATTTATTAAGGATTCCTACCCGACATACATACCTAGCTTCCTCGAGTCCCATGATAATGATTCGTACACTTATCACATGCCCGGTTCATAACTTACGCTCAAACGAGCACTTAGACATATTCATGAAATTAGGACCACAACACCACTTGGCCCAGTCTCACTCCGCGCAGAGACCACGCGAAGTGGCTCTGATACCACTTGTGACAGCCCCACTTTCCCCTAAGGCGAACCAAAGGGGTGAGCGGACTGCCTGCCCAGCTCTAGCCAGGACTAACGATGCAGACCAGAACTATCTATAGCGATCCGGAACTTACAAACGAGCGTAAACAAGTCAAAATGGTAAAATAACCCAAAATAAAAAATGAAATCCGGAGTCGGCCATGAATAGTAACCGACCCGTCAGAACCCAACCGAAATAGCTAACAAACATTCACATCTGAACTTTAGCGTTTACAAATCAAAATGACATACAAAAGTTTTCAAAAGTTAATATATACACATGGTTTGCCAAATCAAAAGAGAAAACGCCCCAAAAGTACACTTAGGGTTTTAATACATGAGCTATACAAAAGATATGTTCGACTACCTCAATTTGGCAGCCATTTGTCAAATCCAGACCAAAAGGCGTTTATTTTCCTGTAAGGAAAACAAAAGGAACAGAAAGGGGTGAGCTTGCGCTCAATGAGGTACCAAACATATAGCAGAAAAATCATGGCATTTCACATTTTACAAAATCAGATACACATGCTAGATGTAAAGCAAAGGAACCAAGGATTCAAATCAGAAGGATACGGGTGGCTCTCAGGAGCCAAATTTCCAGCGCCGTACTTGATCCAAATCAGTTGACTCTCCGTCAACGTATATAGAACCAATGCGTCCGTAGACCCCTCTTTACACCGAATTCCGTCCACCAAACACCCCTTTACCGGGCCCGCTCACCGTAACCGAACAGAAATGGTAATACTCGAGTATACCCGGAATCAAGGGTCTCAATACCCAAAATCCCCGAACAGACTACCGTGGTTCGTTATCTAATCGTCCAGGCCCTTGCCGGCCCGACTCGAATAACTTAGCCACAGGATTGAGCTCATAGGTCATAGAAATCCGAACAGATGCAGACACAGATAACAGATTCAGATACAGATACAGAATAGCAGATTCAGATAGCAGATTCAGATAGGCACTCAAAATTGGCATATGAACAGACAAGAGAACGAGTGTGATAAAGTACACCCTCGTCTCAAACAAATTAAACTGATTGCAGAGCAGAAATCAAGTTAAACAGCAATGGAGGGGAGTGGTACACTCACCGGCTCAACTTCAAAAGTTTTCACTTCAGATTGGCCTTAATCGTCAAGAAACCCTAAAATAATCAAAATAAACCAATTGAAGGTTTTACTTCCAGAATCGAGTAAACAGAATGCACATGTGAGGCTCGACTACTAGTCGTATGCCTCGCCAAATAATTACTAATGCAAGGGTGCAAAACATGATTTTCTTGGAAACGAAAAGGTAGCATGAAGACCTAGGCGCAAACAACCCAAAAGCCTTTCATTCTACCAAAAGGCAAACCCAACTTAAAGGAACCAAACGGCCTAGAAAATCGGGCAGCACTTCCCCTAAATTTCTTACTTTTCCAGCCATTAAGGCTTCATTCTATCCTCAAATCAGTCCCAACATCTCACACAAAATTCATCTCATTTCCCAAAAGCCGTTCACTAGGCTCAAAGTGGTACAAGTACAAAAGTTAACTAGGAAACAACCGAAATGAAAGCAAGCCCTAAAAGAGACTCGATAACGAGTCATAAACCAATGCCAACCACAACCCCAATAAGGTTTCATATGCATATATAAGCATCATAGGTAACCAGAAATTAAGAAATGGCTTTAACTTAGGCCTTAACAAAAAAACGTATTTGACCTCATAATGCGGTAATGACACCACTTTCACTACGGTTATCGGATGGGGGTGCAAGACCCACCGTTTCGAAGCTATGAAACAGGGCTACAACAATGTAGAAGGTCACTCAATCCAGTTCCTGGCCCAACTAGGTCAAAAATGCCAAACACTAAACCAGAATCACCAAAACAGGTTTGCAAAACACAGAAAACTGTAATCAGTATATCTCAGTCCATACAAGTCCAAATGCCGAAATTCCAAAGGCATAAGTTAGCTAAGACATCCAGCTACATTTCATCAGAAGACACCAACTTCAAATTCCAAACCAATTCCAGTCAAAAGGGCCAATTACTATCGCAGTTTTCGCATTCTGATCAAAACAGAACAGCTACAGTAAAAACGGCATAACTCACTCTACACTCATCCAAATGACCTGAAATTTTACAGGCACCTCAAACACATCAATACCTACAACTTTCATGTTTTGAGCAAAGTCTAATTCGGCCTCTAACCCAGTGATCTAAAACCGGACAGAATTGGGATTTTATGAACCCTAACTTTCCATTTTTCACACCAAATCCAAAATTGATTGCATTTAACCACAATTCACACTCACTAGAGTCATTTCCAACCATTACAATTCATCATACAAGCCCCCAACATCAAGATCATATTAAACCAGAAAAATTCCCAATAAAATAAAAACTTCACCAAAACAAGCCAAATCAAGAGATAAATCACATTTTCAAACACTCAAGCCACTTCTAAGCATCATATAACCATTATTAGAGGTAGTAGGGTGTTCAAGCAACACTTACCAAGAAATCAAGAGAGAGAGGGATTGTGGACACCTTTGCTCTTCAAACAAACTTCACTACAACCCTTACTAGCACTAGAAGGTAAGGTTTTATGGAGTGAAATCTAACTAAACACTTGATTTGGTGGATTTTGGACCAATTGGAAGCTTGAAGTTGATGAAGTTTCTTCTTTCTTCTTGCTAGAAGGGCCGGCCAACACAAGGTAAGAAAATGGTGTTTTTTGTGAATTTTTGGAATATTTACTTAAGTGGTCAAAAGTCAAAAAAATTGTCAAAAGGTGAATAGTGTTTCTTAAGTCACAACCAACCATATTGTGACACTTGTCACACTCATTAATGCATTCTTATCTTTCTTTTTCCCTCTCACATCAATCACTTCACACATTCTACTTATCTCTTAACACCCGATAAATTTCACACAGTATCCGAAACTTAACCTTATTGGCCGAATTTTTCCGAACTTTTCGCACTAGTGGGTCCCGCGTCCACTATTTACTCTTAATTTTCTAAAATTTCTCCAATGCTAGGAAAATCATCTTAAAACTATAATTGCTCATAAAATCCACTAAGAAAATATTTCTAAGCCAGAAAATGCAGAAAACATGCAATTAAGGGGAAATAAACCCTAGGAAAATAATTAGGGTTTTACGGGTTCTCACACTCTCCCCCCCTTAAAAGAATTTCGTCCTCGAAATTCCTTATCAGCGGAATCCATCAAATCTAAGGTACCCAACGGATCGTACCTTCTGCGTCCTCAGACGAGTCAGGGACCTGATGCTGCTCTAGAGAATATACTCGAGCTGGTGCCTTCGATCCCGTCCCTTCTCCTTTCGTCTGTCCAGGGTTGCTCTTGGCGGGTTGCTGAGAATTGGGCTTGGTTGGTGGCAGAGTCCCTCTCCGCTCGCGCAGGCGAGCTGGACAGTTAGCAATCCGATGTTCAGCGCTTCCACAGCGCAAGCATTTTCCTTCTTTCTTCCAGCAATTTGTTTCCGTATGACTTGGCCCTCCGCAATATCCACAGGGACCACGAGCAGCAGAGACCGTTCCTCCCTGAGGAACATCACGCGACACCCCTGGTTGTCGTACTCCTCCGTTTCCCTTTCCAATCTTAGGGGGTGTATTTGTACCTTCTTGTTCAGAGCTACTCCCAGGAAAGCCCCTTTTCTTGGTTTGGAAGTTTCTAACTTGTAGCCTCGCATCTTCAACCCGTTGAGCTTTCTCCACAGCGTCACTAAAGGTACTAAGTTGAGCTACAGCCAAATCCTTTTGAATCTCAACATTTAGCCCCTGAATAAAACGCCTTATCCGTCTTTGTTCGGTTATGATCAGTTCAGGCGCAAACTTAGACAACCGAGTGAATTGACTCTCATACTCGGCTACGGTTTGTGTTCCCTGGCGAAGCCGAATAAATTCATCTTCCTTCTTTTCTTGGATGAGAGGAGGGAAAAACTTGGCATTAAATTCACTCATAAAGTTCGCCCACGTCCTCGGGGTTTGTTCTCTTTCCCATTTCATTCGAATGACATTCCACCAGGAACGGGCGGCTCCCTCTAGTTGAAAGACAGCAAATGTCACCTGTCTCTCCTCGGTATAGTGTAAGGCAGCGAAAATATCGATCATCTTCTCCAGCCACTTCTCAGCTACGTCAGGATCAGGGCCTCCAAGAAATTTGGGTGGGGAGAACTTCTGAAATCTCTCAAGGGCTCTATCCTCGCCCTCCATGTGATTACCAGGATTCCCAGGGTTAGGGTTAGGGTTTTGACCTTGTTGGTGCACCACTTGGGCTAGCAAAGTAGTCATTTGCTGCAAGGCAGCAACTATTTGGACATTGGGATCAACCCTAAGTTCAGGGTTTGGTCCAGATGAGGTTTCCCCAGTACCCCTTTCAGGTGTAGGTTGCCTATTTCCACGCCCACGGCCCCGTCCACTCCGTGTACCTTCCATGAGTTTTACTTGGTCTAGGCAATAATACTAAACCAAAATAAGCACGATGCATGTAAGTAACACTCAAAACTTTTATGATAACACACATTTATACATTCCAAACAAGATCAAAGCATATATATACAAGCCAGTCAAAATTAGGCCGCACACATACATACAGCTAGTTAAGTCAAGTACAAACATAGACGATCCACCGAGGAAAGGCCTTTCTAGTTCACCAAATCCTTTCTAACCTAGGCCCTCACATCTTTCGTATCCGGGCGCAAGAATCCCATCTAAGATAATTCACAACTCGAGCCGGCCGGTCCCAAGAGTAAACCATATTTATTAAGGATTCCTACCCGACATACATACCTAGCTTCCTCGAGTCCCATGATAATGATTCGTACACTTATCACATGCCCGGTTCATAACTTACGCTCAAACGAGCACTTAGACATATTCATGAAATTAGGACCACAACACCACTTGGCCCAGTCTCACTCCGCGCAGAGACCACGCGAAGTGGCTCTGATACCACTTGTGACAGCCCCACTTTCCCCTAAGGCGAACCAAAGGGGTGAGCGGACTGCCTGCCCAGCTCTAGCCAGGACTAACGATGCAGACCAGAACTATCTATAGCGATCCGGAACTTACAAACGAGCGTAAACAAGTCAAAATGGTAAAATAACCCAAAATAAAAAATGAAATCCGGAGTCGGCCATGAATAGTAACCGACCCGTCAGAACCCAACCGAAATAGCTAACAAACATTCACATCTGAACTTTAGCGTTTACAAATCAAAATGACATACAAAAGTTTTCAAAAGTTAATATATACACATGGTTTGCCAAATCAAAAGAGAAAACGCCCCAAAAGTACACTTAGGGTTTTAATACATGAGCTATACAAAAGATATGTTCGACTACCTCAATTTGGCAGCCATTTGTCAAATCCAGACCAAAAGGCGTTTATTTTCCTGTAAGGAAAACAAAAGGAACAGAAAGGGGTGAGCTTGCGCTCAATGAGGTACCAAACATATAGCAGAAAAATCATGGCATTTCACATTTTACAAAATCAGATACACATGCTAGATGTAAAGCAAAGGAACCAAGGATTCAAATCAGAAGGATACGGGTGGCTCTCAGGAGCCAAATTTCCAGCGCCGTACTTGATCCAAATCAGTTGACTCTCCGTCAACGTATATAGAACCAATGCGTCCGTAGACCCCTCTTTACACCGAATTCCGTCCACCAAACACCCCTTTACCGGGCCCGCTCACCGTAACCGAACAGAAATGGTAATACTCGAGTATACCCGGAATCAAGGGTCTCAATACCCAAAATCCCCGAACAGACTACCGTGGTTCGTTATCTAATCGTCCAGGCCCTTGCCGGCCCGACTCGAATAACTTAGCCACAGGATTGAGCTCATAGGTCATAGAAATCCGAACAGATGCAGACACAGATAACAGATTCAGATACAGATACAGAATAGCAGATTCAGATAGCAGATTCAGATAGGCACTCAAAATTGGCATATGAACAGACAAGAGAACGAGTGTGATAAAGTACACCCTCGTCTCAAACAAATTAAACTGATTGCAGAGCAGAAATCAAGTTAAACAGCAATGGAGGGGAGTGGTACACTCACCGGCTCAACTTCAAAAGTTTTCACTTCAGATTGGCCTTAATCGTCAAGAAACCCTAAAATAATCAAAATAAACCAATTGAAGGTTTTACTTCCAGAATCGAGTAAACAGAATGCACATGTGAGGCTCGACTACTAGTCGTATGCCTCGCCAAATAATTACTAATGCAAGGGTGCAAAACATGATTTTCTTGGAAACGAAAAGGTAGCATGAAGACCTAGGCGCAAACAACCCAAAAGCCTTTCATTCTACCAAAAGGCAAACCCAACTTAAAGGAACCAAACGGCCTAGAAAATCGGGCAGCACTTCCCCTAAATTTCTTACTTTTCCAGCCATTAAGGCTTCATTCTATCCTCAAATCAGTCCCAACATCTCACACAAAATTCATCTCATTTCCCAAAAGCCGTTCACTAGGCTCAAAGTGGTACAAGTACAAAAGTTAACTAGGAAACAACCGAAATGAAAGCAAGCCCTAAAAGAGACTCGATAACGAGTCATAAACCAATGCCAACCACAACCCCAATAAGGTTTCATATGCATATATAAGCATCATAGGTAACCAGAAATTAAGAAATGGCTTTAACTTAGGCCTTAACAAAAAAACGTATTTGACCTCATAATGCGGTAATGACACCACTTTCACTACGGTTATCGGATGGGGGTGCAAGACCCACCGTTTCGAAGCTATGAAACAGGGCTACAACAATGTAGAAGGTCACTCAATCCAGTTCCTGGCCCAACTAGGTCAAAAATGCCAAACACTAAACCAGAATCACCAAAACAGGTTTGCAAAACACAGAAAACTGTAATCAGTATATCTCAGTCCATACAAGTCCAAATGCCGAAATTCCAAAGGCATAAGTTAGCTAAGACATCCAGCTACATTTCATCAGAAGACACCAACTTCAAATTCCAAACCAATTCCAGTCAAAAGGGCCAATTACTATCGCAGTTTTCGCATTCTGATCAAAACAGAACAGCTACAGTAAAAACGGCATAACTCACTCTACACTCATCCAAATGACCTGAAATTTTACAGGCACCTCAAACACATCAATACCTACAACTTTCATGTTTTGAGCAAAGTCTAATTCGGCCTCTAACCCAGTGATCTAAAACCGGACAGAATTGGGATTTTATGAACCCTAACTTTCCATTTTTCACACCAAATCCAAAATTGATTGCATTTAACCACAATTCACACTCACTAGAGTCATTTCCAACCATTACAATTCATCATACAAGCCCCCAACATCAAGATCATATTAAACCAGAAAAATTCCCAATAAAATAAAAACTTCACCAAAACAAGCCAAATCAAGAGATAAATCACATTTTCAAACACTCAAGCCACTTCTAAGCATCATATAACCATTATTAGAGGTAGTAGGGTGTTCAAGCAACACTTACCAAGAAATCAAGAGAGAGAGGGATTGTGGACACCTTTGCTCTTCAAACAAACTTCACTACAACCCTTACTAGCACTAGAAGGTAAGGTTTTATGGAGTGAAATCTAACTAAACACTTGATTTGGTGGATTTTGGACCAATTGGAAGCTTGAAGTTGATGAAGTTTCTTCTTTCTTCTTGCTAGAAGGGCCGGCCAACACAAGGTAAGAAAATGGTGTTTTTTGTGAATTTTTGGAATATTTACTTAAGTGGTCAAAAGTCAAAAAAATTGTCAAAAGGTGAATAGTGTTTCTTAAGTCACAACCAACCATATTGTGACACTTGTCACACTCATTAATGCATTCTTATCTTTCTTTTTCCCTCTCACATCAATCACTTCACACATTCTACTTATCTCTTAACACCCGATAAATTTCACACAGTATCCGAAACTTAACCTTATTGGCCGAATTTTTCCGAACTTTTCGCACTAGTGGGTCCCACGTCCACTATTTACTCTTAATTTTCTAAAATTTCTCCAATGCTAGGAAAATCATCTTAAAACTATAATTGCTCATAAAATCCACTAAGAAAATATTTCTAAGCCAGAAAATGCAGAAAACATGCAATTAAGGGGAAATAAACCCTAGGAAAATAATTAGGGTTTTACGGGTTCTCACACTCTCCCCCCCTTAAAAGAATTTCGTTCTCGAAATTCCTTATCAGCGGAATCCATCAAATCTAAGGTACCCAACGGATCGTACCTTCTGCGTCCTCAGACGAGTCAGGGACCTGATGCTGCTCTAGAGAATATACTCGAGCTGGTGCCTTCGATCCCGTCCCTTCTCCTTTCGTCTGTCCAGGGTTGCTCTTGGCGGGTTGCTGAGAATTGGGCTTGGTTGGTGGCAGAGTCCCTCTCCGCTCGCGCAGGCGAGCTGGACAGTTAGCAATCCGATGTTCAGCGCTTCCACAGCGCAAGCATTTTCCTTCTTTCTTCCAGCAATTTGTTTCCGTATGACTTGGCCCTCCGCAATATCCACAGGGACCACGAGCAGCAGAGACCGTTCCTCCCTGAGGAACATCACGCGACACCCCTGGTTGTCGTACTCCTCCGTTTCCCTTTCCAATCTTAGGGGGTGTATTTGTACCTTCTTGTTCAGAGCTACTCCCAGGAAAGCCCCTTTTCTTGGTTTGGAAGTTTCTAACTTGTAGCCTCGCATCTTCAACCCGTTGAGCTTTCTCCACAGCGTCACTAAAGGTACTAAGTTGAGCTACAGCCAAATCCTTTTGAATCTCAACATTTAGCCCCTGAATAAAACGCCTTATCCGTCTTTGTTCGGTTATGATCAGTTCAGGCGCAAACTTAGACAACCGAGTGAATTGACTCTCATACTCGGCTACGGTTTGTGTTCCCTGGCGAAGCCGAATAAATTCATCTTCCTTCTTTTCTTGGATGAGAGGAGGGAAAAACTTGGCATTAAATTCACTCATAAAGTTCGCCCACGTCCTCGGGGTTTGTTCTCTTTCCCATTTCATTCGAATGACATTCCACCAGGAACGGGCGGCTCCCTCTAGTTGAAAGACAGCAAATGTCACCTGTCTCTCCTCGGTATAGTGTAAGGCAGCGAAAATATCGATCATCTTCTCCAGCCACTTCTCAGCTACGTCAGGATCAGGGCCTCCAAGAAATTTGGGTGGGGAGAACTTCTGAAATCTCTCAAGGGCTCTATCCTCGCCCTCCATGTGATTACCAGGATTCCCAGGGTTAGGGTTAGGGTTTTGACCTTGTTGGTGCACCACTTGGGCTAGCAAAGTAGTCATTTGCTGCATGGCAGCAGCTATTTGGACATTGGGATCAACCCTAAGTTCAGGGTTTGGTCCAGATGAGGTTTCCCCAGTACCCCTTTCAGGTGTAGGTTGCCTATTTCCACGCCCACGGCCCCGTCCACTCCGTGTACCTTCCATGAGTTTTACTTGGTCTAGGCAATAATACTAAACCAAAATAAGCACGATGCATGTAAGTAACACTCAAAACTTTTATGATAACACACATTTATACATTCCAAACAAGATCAAAGCATATATATACAAGCCAGTCAAAATTAGGCCGCACACATACATACAGCTAGTTAAGTCAAGTACAAACATAGACGATCCACCGAGGAAAGGCCTTTCTAGTTCACCAAATCCTTTCTAACCTAGGCCCTCACATCTTTCGTATCCGGGCGCAAGAATCCCATCTAAGATAATTCACAACTCGAGCCGGCCGGTCCCAAGAGTAAACCATCTTTATTAAGGATTCCTACCCGACATACATACCTAGCTTCCTCGAGTCCCATGATAATGATTCGTACACTTATCACATGCCCGGTTCATAACTTACGCTCAAACGAGCACTTAGACATATTCATGAAATTAGGACCACAACACCACTTGGCCCAGTCTCACTCCGCGCAGAGACCACGCGAAGTGGCTCTGATACCACTTGTGACAGCCCCACTTTCCCCTAAGGCGAACCAAAGGGGTGAGCGGACTGCCTGCCCAGCTCTCGCCAGGACTAACGATGCAGACCAGAACTATCTATAGCGATCCGGAACTTACAAACGAGCGTAAACAAGTCAAAATGGTAAAATAACCCAAAATAAAAAATGAAATCCGGAGTCGGCCATGAATAGTAACCGACCCGTCAGAACCCAACCGAAATAGCTAACAAACATTCACATCTGAACTTTAGCGTTTACAAATCAAAATGACATACAAAAGTTTTCAAAAGTTAATATATACACATGGTTTGCCAAATCAAAAGAGAAAACGCCCCAAAAGTACACTTAGGGTTTTAATACATGAGCTATACAAAAGATATGTTCGACTAGCTCAATTTGGCAGCCATTTGTCAAATCCAGACCAAAAGGCGTTTATTTTCCTGTAAGGAAAACAAAAGGAACAGAAAGGGGTGAGCTTGCGCTCAATGAGGTACCAAACATATAGCAGAAAAATCATGGCATTTCACATTTTACAAAATCAGATACACATGCTAGATGTAAAGCAAAGGAACCAAGGATTCAAATCAGAAGGATACGGGTGGCTCTCAGGAGCCAAATTTCCAGCGCCGTACTTGATCCAAATCAGTTGACTCTCCGTCAACGTATATAGAACCAATGCGTCCGTAGACCCCTCTTTACACCGAATTCCGTCCACCAAACACCCCTTTACCGGGCCCGCTCACCGTAACCGAACAGAAATGGTAATACTCGAGTATACCCGGAATCAAGGGTCTCAATACCCAAAATCCCCGAACAGACTACCGTGGTTCGTTATCTAATCGTCCAGGCCCTTGCCGGCCCGACTCGAATAACTTAGCCACAGGATTGAGCTCATAGGTCATAGAAATCCGAACAGATGCAGACACAGATAACAGATTCAGATACAGATACAGAATAGCAGATTCAGATAGCAGATTCAGATAGGCACTCAAAATTGGCATATGAACAGACAAGAGAACGAGTGTGATAAAGTACACCCTCGTCTCAAACAAATTAAACTGATTGCAGAGCAGAAATCAAGTTAAACAGCAATGGAGGGGAGTGGTACACTCACCGGCTCAACTTCAAAAGTTTTCACTTCAGATTGGCCTTAATCGCCAAGAAACCCTAAAATAATCAAAATAAACCAATTGAAGGTTTTACTTCCAGAATCGAGTAAACAGAATGCACATGTGAGGCTCGACTACTAGTCGTATGCCTCGCCAAATAATTACTAATGCAAGGGTGCAAAACATGATTTTCTTGGAAACGAAAAGGTAGCATGAAGACCTAGGCGCAAACAACCCAAAAGCCTTTCATTCTACCAAAAGGCAAACCCAACTTAAAGGAACCAAACGGCCTAGAAAATCGGGCAGCACTTCCCCTAAATTTCTTACTTTTCCAGCCATTAAGGCTTCATTCTATCCTCAAATCAGTCCCAACATCTCACACAAAATTCATCTCATTTCCCAAAAGCCGTTCACTAGGCTCAAAGTGGTACAAGTACAAAAGTTAACTAGGAAACAACCGAAATGAAAGCAAGCCCTAAAAGAGACTCGATAACGAGTCATAAACCAATGCCAACCACAACCCCAATAAGGTTTCATATGCATATATAAGCATCATAGGTAACCAGAAATTAAGAAATGGCTTTAACTTAGGCCTTAACAAAAAAACGTATTTGACCTCATAATGCGGTAATGACACCACTTTCACTACGGTTATCGGATGGGGGTGCAAGACCCACCGTTTCGAAGCTATGAAACAGGGCTACAACAATGTAGAAGGTCACTCAATCCAGTTCCTGGCCCAACTAGGTCAAAAATGCCAAACACTAAACCAGAATCACCAAAACAGGTTTGCAAAACACAGAAAACTGTAATCAGTATATCTCAGTCCATACAAGTCCAAATGCCGAAATTCCAAAGGCATAAGTTAGCTAAGACATCCAGCTACATTTCATCAGAAGACACCAACTTCAAATTCCAAACCAATTCCAGTCAAAAGGGCCAATTACTATCGCAGTTTTCGCATTCTGATCAAAACAGAACAGCTACAGTAAAAACGGCATAACTCACTCTACACTCATCCAAATGACCTGAAATTTTACAGGCACCTCAAACACATCAATACCTACAACTTTCATGTTTTGAGCAAAGTCTAATTCGGCCTCTAACCCAGTGATCTAAAACCGGACAGAATTGGGATTTTATGAACCCTAACTTTCCATTTTTCACACCAAATCCAAAATTGATTGCATTTAACCACAATTCACACTCACTAGAGTCATTTCCAACCATTACAATTCATCATACAAGCCCCCAACATCAAGATCATATTAAACCAGAAAAATTCCCAATAAAATAAAAACTTCACCAAAACAAGCCAAATCAAGAGATAAATCACATTTTCAAACACTCAAGCCACTTCTAAGCATCATATAACCATTATTAGAGGTAGTAGGGTGTTCAAGCAACACTTACCAAGAAATCAAGAGAGAGAGGGATTGTGGACACCTTTGCTCTTCAAACAAACTTCACTACAACCCTTACTAGCACTAGAAGGTAAGGTTTTATGGAGTGAAATCTAACTAAACACTTGATTTGGTGGATTTTGGACCAATTGGAAGCTTGAAGTTGATGAAGTTTCTTCTTTCTTCTTGCTAGAAGGGCCGGCCAACACAAGGTAAGAAAATGGTGTTTTTTGTGAATTTTTGGAATATTTACTTAAGTGGTCAAAAGTCAAAAAAATTGTCAAAAGGTGAATAGTGTTTCTTAAGTCACAACCAACCATATTGTGACACTTGTCACACTCATTAATGCATTCTTATCTTTCTTTTTCCCTCTCACATCAATCACTTCACACATTCTACTTATCTCTTAACACCCGATAAATTTCACACAGTATCCGAAACTTAACCTTATTGGCCGAATTTTTCCGAACTTTTCGCACTAGTGGGTCCCACGTCCACTATTTACTCTTAATTTTCTAAAATTTCTCCAATGCTAGGAAAATCATCTTAAAACTATAATTGCTCATAAAATCCACTAAGAAAATATTTCTAAGCCAGAAAATGCAGAAAACATGCAATTAAGGGGAAATAAACCCTAGGAAAATAATTAGGGTTTTACGGGTTCTCACACTCTCCCCCCCTTAAAAGAATTTCGTTCTCGAAATTCCTTATCAGCGGAATCCATCAAATCTAAGGTACCCAACGGATCGTACCTTCTGCGTCCTCAGACGAGTCAGGGACCTGATGCTGCTCTAGAGAATATACTCGAGCTGGTGCCTTCGATCCCGTCCCTTCTCCTTTCGTCTGTCCAGGGTTGCTCTTGGCGGGTTGCTGAGAATTGGGCTTGGTTGGTGGCAGAGTCCCTCTCCGCTCGCGCAGGCGAGCTGGACAGTTAGCAATCCGATGTTCAGCGCTTCCACAGCGCAAGCATTTTCCTTCTTTCTTCCAGCAATTTGTTTCCGTATGACTTGGCCCTCCGCAATATCCACAGGGACCACGAGCAGCAGAGACCGTTCCTCCCTGAGGAACATCACGCGACACCCCTGGTTGTCGTACTCCTCCGTTTCCCTTTCCAATCTTAGGGGGTGTATTTGTACCTTCTTGTTCAGAGCTACTCCCAGGAAAGCCCCTTTTCTTGGTTTGGAAGTTTCTAACTTGTAGCCTCGCATCTTCAACCCGTTGAGCTTTCTCCACAGCGTCACTAAAGGTACTAAGTTGAGCTACAGCCAAATCCTTTTGAATCTCAACATTTAGCCCCTGAATAAAACGCCTTATCCGTCTTTGTTCGGTTATGATCAGTTCAGGCGCAAACTTAGACAACCGAGTGAATTGACTCTCATACTCGGCTACGGTTTGTGTTCCCTGGCGAAGCCGAATAAATTCATCTTCCTTCTTTTCTTGGATGAGAGGAGGGAAAAACTTGGCATTAAATTCTCTCATAAAGTTCGCCCACGTCCTCGGGGTTTGTTCTCTTTCCCATTTCATTCGAATGACATTCCACCAGGAACGGGCGGCTCCCTCTAGTTGAAAGACAGCAAATGTCACCTGTCTCTCCTCGGTATAGTGTAAGGCAGCGAAAATATCGATCATCTTCTCCAGCCACTTCTCAGCTACGTCAGGATCAGGGCCTCCAAGAAATTTGGGTGGGGAGAACTTCTGAAATCTCTCAAGGGCTCTATCCTCGCCCTCCATGTGATTACCAGGATTCCCAGGGTTAGGGTTAGGGTTTTGACCTTGTTGGTGCACCACTTGGGCTAGCAAAGTAGTCATTTGCTGCATGGCAGCAGCTATTTGGACATTGGGATCAACCCTAAGTTCAGGGTTTGGTCCAGATGAGGTTTCCCCAGTACCCCTTTCAGGTGTAGGTTGCCTATTTCCACGCCCACGGCCCCGTCCACTCCGTGTACCTTCCATGAGTTTTACTTGGTCTAGGCAATAATACTAAACCAAAATAAGCACGATGCATGTAAGTAACACTCAAAACTTTTATGATAACACACATTTATACATTCCAAACAAGATCAAAGCATATATATACAAGCCAGTCAAAATTAGGCCGCACACATACATACAGCTAGTTAAGTCAAGTACAAACATAGACGATCCACCGAGGAAAGGCCTTTCTAGTTCACCAAATCCTTTCTAACCTAGGCCCTCACATCTTTCGTATCCGGGCGCAAGAATCCCATCTAAGATAATTCACAACTCGAGCCGGCCGGTCCCAAGAGTAAACCATCTTTATTAAGGATTCCTACCCGACATACATACCTAGCTTCCTCGAGTCCCATGATAATGATTCGTACACTTATCACATGCCCGGTTCATAACTTACGCTCAAACGAGCACTTAGACATATTCATGAAATTAGGACCACAACACCACTTGGCCCAGTCTCACTCCGCGCAGAGACCACGCGAAGTGGCTCTGATACCACTTGTGACAGCCCCACTTTCCCCTAAGGCGAACCAAAGGGGTGAGCGGACTGCCTGCCCAGCTCTCGCCAGGACTAACGATGCAGACCAGAACTATCTATAGCGATCCGGAACTTACAAACGAGCGTAAACAAGTCAAAATGGTAAAATAACCCAAAATAAAAAATGAAATCCGGAGTCGGCCATGAATAGTAACCGACCCGTCAGAACCCAACCGAAATAGCTAACAAACATTCACATCTGAACTTTAGCGTTTACAAATCAAAATGACATACAAAAGTTTTCAAAAGTTAATATATACACATGGTTTGCCAAATCAAAAGAGAAAACGCCCCAAAAGTACACTTAGGGTTTTAATACATGAGCTATACAAAAGATATGTTCGACTAGCTCAATTTGGCAGCCATTTGTCAAATCCAGACCAAAAGGCGTTTATTTTCCTGTAAGGAAAACAAAAGGAACAGAAAGGGGTGAGCTTGCGCTCAATGAGGTACCAAACATATAGCAGAAAAATCATGGCATTTCACATTTTACAAAATCAGATACACATGCTAGATGTAAAGCAAAGGAACCAAGGATTCAAATCAGAAGGATACGGGTGGCTCTCAGGAGCCAAATTTCCAGCGCCGTACTTGATCCAAATCAGTTGACTCTCCGTCAACGTATATAGAACCAATGCGTCCGTAGACCCCTCTTTACACCGAATTCCGTCCACCAAACACCCCTTTACCGGGCCCGCTCACCGTAACCGAACAGAAATGGTAATACTCGAGTATACCCGGAATCAAGGGTCTCAATACCCAAAATCCCCAAACAGACTACCGTGGTTCGTTATCTAATCGTCCAGGCCCTTGCCGGCCCGACTCGAATAACTTAGCCACAGGATTGAGCTCATAGGTCATAGAAATCCGAACAGATGCAGACACAGATAACAGATTCAGATACAGATACAGAATAGCAGATTCAGATAGCAGATTCAGATAGGCACTCAAAATTGGCATATGAACAGACAAGAGAACGAGTGTGATAAAGTACACCCTCGTCTCAAACAAATTAAACAGATTGCAGAGCAGAAATCAAGTTAAACAGCAATGGAGGGGAGTGGTACACTCACCGGCTCAACTTCAAAAGTTTTCACTTCAGATTGGCCTTAATCGCCAAGAAACCCTAAAATAATCAAAATAAACCAATTGAAGGTTTTACTTCCAGAATCGAGTAAACAGAATGCACATGTGAGGCTCGACTACTAGTCGTATGCCTCGCCAAATAATTACTAATGCAAGGGTGCAAAACATGATTTTCTTGGAAACGAAAAGGTAGCATGAAGACCTAGGCGCAAACAACCCAAAAGCCTTTCATTCTACCAAAAGGCAAACCCAACTTAAAGGAACCAAACGGCCTAGAAAATCGGGCAGCACTTCCCCTAAATTTCTTACTTTTCCAGCCATTAAGGCTTCATTCTATCCTCAAATCAGTCCCAACATCTCACACAAAATTCATCTCATTTCCCAAAAGCCATTCACTAGGCTCAAAGTGGTACAAGTACAAAAGTTAACTAGGAAACAACCGAAATGAAAGCAAGCCCTAAAAGAGACTCGATAACGAGTCATAAACCAATGCCAACCACAACCCCAATAAGGTTTCATATGCATATATAAGCATCATAGGTAACCAGAAATTAAGAAATGGCTTTAACTTAGGCCTTAACAAAAAAACGTATTTGACCTCATAATGCGGTAATGACACCACATTCACTACGGTTATCGGATGGGGGTGCAAGACCCACCGTTTCGAAGCTATGAAACAGGGCTACAACAATGTAGAAGGTCACTCAATCCAGTTCCTGGCCCAACTAGGTCAAAAATGCCAAACACTAAACCAGAATCACCAAAACAGGTTTGCAAAACACAGAAAACTGTAATCAGTATATCTCAGTCCATACAAGTCCAAATGCCGAAATTCCAAAGGCATAAGTTAGCTAAGACATCCAGCTACATTTCATCAGAAGACACCAACTTCAAATTCCAAACCAATTCCAGTCAAAAGGGCCAATTACTATCGCAGTTTTCGCATTCTGATCAAAACAGAACAGCTACAGTAAAAACGGCATAACTCACTCTACACTCATCCAAATGACCTGAAATTTTACAGGCACCTCAAACACATCAATACCTACAACTTTCATGTTTTGAGCAAAGTCTAATTCGGCCTCTAACCCAGTGATCTAAAACCGGACAGAATTGGGATTTTATGAACCCTAACTTTCCATTTTTCACACCAAATCCAAAATTGATTGCATTTAACCACAATTCACACTCACTAGAGTCATTTCCAACCATTACAATTCATCATACAAGCCCCCAACATCAAGATCATATTAAACCAGAAAAATTCCCAATAAAATAAAAACTTCACCAAAACAAGCCAAATCAAGAGATAAATCACATTTTCAAACACTCAAGCCACTTCTAAGCATCATATAACCATTATTAGAGGTAGTAGGGTGTTCAAGCAACACTTACCAAGAAATCAAGAGAGAGAGGGATTGTGGACACCTTTGCTCTTCAAACAAACTTCACTACAACCCTTACTAGCACTAGAAGGTAAGGTTTTATGGAGTGAAATCTAACTAAACACTTGATTTGGTGGATTTTGGACCAATTGGAAGCTTGAAGTTGATGAAGTTTCTTCTTTCTTCTTGCTAGAAGGGCCGGCCAACACAAGGTAAGAAAATGGTGTTTTTTGTGAATTTTTGGAATATTTACTTAAGTGGTCAAAAGTCAAAAAAATTGTCAAAAGGTGAATAGTGTTTCTTAAGTCACAACCAACCATATTGTGACACTTGTCACACTCATTAATGCATTCTTATCTTTCTTTTTCCCTCTCACATCAATCACTTCACACATTCTACTTATCTCTTAACACCCGATAAATTTCACACAGTATCCGAAACTTAACCTTATTGGCCGAATTTTTCCGAACTTTTCGCACTAGTGGGTCCCACGTCCACTATTTACTCTTAATTTTCTAAAATTTCTCCAATGCTAGGAAAATCATCTTAAAACTATAATTGCTCATAAAATCCACTAAGAAAATATTTCTAAGCCAGAAAATGCAGAAAACATGCAATTAAGGGGAAATAAACCCTAGGAAAATAATTAGGGTTTTACGGGTTCTCACACTCTCCCCCCCTTAAAAGAATTTCGTTCTCGAAATTCCTTATCAGCGGAATCCATCAAATCTAAGGTACCCAACGGATCGTACCTTCTGCGTCCTCAGACGAGTCAGGGACCTGATGCTGCTCTAGAGAATATACTCGAGCTGGTGCCTTCGATCCCGTCCCTTCTCCTTTCGTCTGTCCAGGGTTGCTCTTGGCGGGTTGCTGAGAATTGGGCTTGGTTGGTGGCAGAGTCCCTCTCCGCTCGCGCAGGCGAGCTGGACAGTTAGCAATCCGATGTTCAGCGCTTCCACAGCGCAAGCATTTTCCTTCTTTCTTCCAGCAATTTGTTTCCGTATGACTTGTCCCTCCGCAATATCCACAGGGACCACGAGCAGCAGAGACCGTTCCTCCCTGAGGAACATCACGCGACACCCCTGGTTGTCGTACTCCTCCGTTTCCCTTTCCAATCTTAGGGGGTGTATTTGTACCTTCTTGTTCAGAGCTACTCCCAGGAAAGCCCCTTTTCTTGGTTTGGAAGTTTCTAACTTGTAGCCTCGCATCTTCAACCCGTTGAGCTTTCTCCACAGCGTCACTAAAGGTACTAAGTTGAGCTACAGCCAAATCCTTTTGAATCTCAACATTTAGCCCCTGAATAAAACGCCTTATCCGTCTTTGTTCGGTTATGATCAGTTCAGGCGCAAACTTAGACAACCGAGTGAATTGACTCTCATACTCGGCTACGGTTTGTGTTCCCTGGCGAAGCCGAATAAATTCATCTTCCTTCTTTTCTTGGATGAGAGGAGGGAAAAACTTGGCATTAAATTTACTCATAAAGTTCGCCCACGTCCTCGGGGTTTGTTCTCTTTCCCATTTCATTCGAATGACATTCCACCAGGAACGGGCGGCTCCCTCTAGTTGAAAGACAGCAAATGTCACCTGTCTCTCCTCGGTATAGTGTAAGGCAGCGAAAATATCGATCATCTTCTCCAGCCACTTCTCAGCTACGTCAGGATCAGGGCCTCCAAGAAATTTGGGTGGGGAGAACTTCTGAAATCTCTCAAGAGCTCTATCCTCGCCCTCCATGTGATTACCAGGATTCCCAGGGTTAGGGTTAGGGTTTTGACCTTGTTGGTGCACCACTTGGGCTAGCAAAGTAGTCATTTGCTGCATGGCAGCAGCTATTTGGACATTGGGATCAACCCTAAGTTCAGGGTTTGGTCCAGATGAGGTTTCCCCAGTACCCCTTTCAGGTGTACGTTGCCTATTTCCACGCCCACGGCCCCGTCCACTCCGTGTACCTTCCATGAGTTTTACTTGGTCTAGGCAATAATACTAAACCAAAATAAGCACGATGCATGTAAGTAACACTCAAAACTTTTATGATAACACACATTTATACATTCCAAACAAGATCAAAGCATATATATACAAGCCAGTCAAAATTAGGCCGCACACATACATACAGCTAGTTAAGTCAAGTACAAACATAGACGATCCACCGAGGAAAGGCCTTTCTAGTTCACCAAATCCTTTCTAACCTAGGCCCTCACATCTTTCGTATCCGGGTGCAAGAATCCCATCTAAGATAATTCACAACTCGAGCCGGCCGGTCCCAAGAGTAAACCGTCTTTATTAAGGATTCCTACCCGACATACACACCTAGCTTCCTCGAGTCCCATGATAATGATTCGTACACTTATGACATGCCCGGTTCATAACTTACGCTCAAACGAGCACTTAGACATATTCATGAAATTAGGACCACAACACCACTTGGCCCAGTCTCACTCCGCGCAGAGACCACGCGAAGTGGCTCTGATACCACTTGTGACAGCCCCACTTTCCCCTAAGGCGAACCAAAGGGGTGAGCGGACTGCCTGCCCAACTCTCGCCAGGACTAACGATGCAGACCAGAACTATCTATAGCGATCCGGAACTTACAAACGAGCGTAAACAAGTCAAAATGGTAAAATAACCCAAAATAAAAAATGAAATCCGGAGTCGGCCATGAATAGTAACCGACCCGTCAGAACCCAACCGAAATAGCTAACAAACATTCACATATGAACTTTAGCGTTTACAAATCAAAATGACATACAAAAGTTTTCAAAAGTTAATATATACACATGGTTTGCCAAATCAAAAGAGAAAACGCCCCAAAAGTACACTTAGGGTTTTAATACATGAGCTATACAAAAGATATGTTCGACTAGCTCAATTTGGCAGCCATTTGTCAAATCCAGACCAAAAGGCGTTTATTTTCCTGTAAGGAAAACAAAAGGAACAGAAAGGGGTGAGCTTGCGCTCAATGAGGTACCAAACATATAGCAGAAAAATCATGGCATTTCACATTTTACAAAATCAGATACACATGCTAGATGTAAAGCAAAGGAACCAAGGATTCAAATCAGAAGGATACGGGTGGCTCTCAGGAGCCAAATTTCCAGCGCCGTACTTGATCCAAATCAGTTGACTCTCCGTCAACGTATATAGAACCAATGCGTCCGTAGACCCCTCTTTACACCGAATTCCGTCCACCAAACACCCCTTTACCGGGCCCGCTCACCGTAACCGAACAGAAATGGTAATACTCGAGTATACCCGGAATCAAGGGTCTCAATACCCAAAATCCCCAAACAGACTACCGTGGTTCGTTATCTAATCGTCCAGGCCCTTGCCGGCCCGACTCGAATAACTTAGCCACAGGATTGAGCTCATAGGTCATAGAAATCCGAACAGATGCAGACACAGATAACAGATTCAGATACAGATACAGAATAGCAGATTCAGATAGCAGATTCAGATAGGCACTCAAAATTGGCATATGAACAGACAAGAGAACGAGTGTGATAAAGTACACCCTCGTCTCAAACAAATTAAACTGATTGCAGAGCAGAAATCAAGTTAAACAGCAATGGAGGGGAGTGGTACACTCACCGGCTCAACTTCAAAAGTTTTCACTTCAGATTGGCCTTAATCGCCAAGAAACCCTAAAATAATCAAAATAAACCAATTGAAGGTTTTACTTCCGGAATCGAGTAAACAGAATGCACATGTGAGGCTCGACTACTAGTCGTATGCCTCGCCAAATAATTACTAATGCAAGGGTGCAAAACATGATTTTCTTGGAAACGAAAAGGTAGCATGAAGACCTAGGCGCAAACAACCCAAAAGCCTTTCATTCTACCAAAAGGCAAACCCAACTTAAAGGAACCAAACGGCCTAGAAAATCGGGCAGCACTTCCCCTAAATTTCTTACTTTTCCAGCCATTAAGGCTTCATTCTATCCTCAAATCAGTCCCAACATCTCACACAAAATTCATCTCATTTCCCAAAAGCCGTTCACTAGGCTCAAAGTGGTACAAGTACAAAAGTTAACTAGGAAACAACCGAAATGAAAGCAAGCCCTAAAAGAGACTCGATAACGAGTCATAAACCAATGCCAACCACAACCCCAATAAGGTTTCATATGCATATATAAGCATCATAGGTAACCAGAAATTAAGAAATGGCTTTAACTTAGGCCTTAACAAAAAAACGTATTTGACCTCATAATGCGGTAATGACACCACTTTCACTACGGTTATCGGATGGGGGTGCAAGACCCACCGTTTCGAAGCTATGAAACAGGGCTACAACAATGTAGAAGGTCACTCAATCCAGTTCCTGGCCCAACTAGGTCAAAAATGCCAAACACTAAACCAGAATCACCAAAACAGGTTTGCAAAACACAGAAAACTGTAATCAGTATATCTCAGTCCATACAAGTCCAAATGCCGAAATTCCAAAGGCATAAGTTAGCTAAGACATCCAGCTACATTTCATCAGAAGACACCAACTTCAAATTCCAAACCAATTCCAGTCAAAAGGGCCAATTACTATCGCCGTTTTCGCATTCTGATCAAAACAGAACAGCTACAGTAAAAACGGCATAACTCACTCTACACTCATCCAAATGACCTGAAATTTTACAGGCACCTCAAACACATCAATACCTACAACTTTCATGTTTTGAGCAAAGTCTAATTCGGCCTCTAACCCAGTGATCTAAAACCGGACAGAATTGGGATTTTATGAACCCTAACTTTCCATTTTTCACACCAAATCCAAAATTGATTGCATTTAACCACAATTCACACTCACTAGAGTCATTTCCAACCATTACAATTCATCATACAAGCCCCCAACATCAAGATCATATTAAACCAGAAAAATTCCCAATAAAATAAAAACTTCACCAAAACAAGCCAAATCAAGAGATAAATCACATTTTCAAACACTCAAGCCACTTCTAAGCATCATATAACCATTATTAGAGGTAGTAGGGTGTTCAAGCAACACTTACCAAGAAATCAAGAGAGAGAGGGATTGTGGACACCTTTGCTCTTCAAACAAACTTCACTACAACCCTTACTAGCACTAGAAGGTAAGGTTTTATGGAGTGAAATCTAACTAAACACTTGATTTGGTGGATTTTGGACCAATTGGAAGCTTGAAGTTGATGAAGTTTCTTCTTTCTTCTTGCTAGAAGGGCCGGCCAACACAAGGTAAGAAAATGGTGTTTTTTGTGAATTTTTGGAATATTTACTTAAGTGGTCAAAAGTCAAAAAAATTGTCAAAAGGTGAATAGTGTTTCTTAAGTCACAACCAACCATATTGTGACACTTGTCACACTCATTAATGCATTCTTATCTTTCTTTTTCCCTCTCACATCAATCACTTCACACATTCTACTTATCTCTTAACACCCGATAAATTTCACACAGTATCCGAAACTTAACCTTATTGGCCGAATTTTTCCGAACTTTTCGCACTAGTGGGTCCCACGTCCACTATTTACTCTTAATTTTCTAAAATTTCTCCAATGCTAGGAAAATCATCTTAAAACTATAATTGCTCATAAAATCCACTAAGAAAATATTTCTAAGCCAGAAAATGCAGAAAACATGCAATTAAGGGGAAATAAACCCTAGGAAAATAATTAGGGTTTTACGGGTTCTCACACTCTCCCCCCCTTAAAAGAATTTCGTTCTCGAAATTCCTTATCAGCGGAATCCATCAAATCTAAGGTACCCAACGGATCGTACCTTCTGCGTCCTCAGACGAGTCAGGGACCTGATGCTGCTCTAGAGAATATACTCGAGCTGGTGCCTTCGATCCCGTCCCTTCTCCTTTCGTCTGTCCAGGGTTGCTCTTGGCGGGTTGCTGAGAATTGGGCTTGGTTGGTGGCAGAGTCCCTCTCCGCTCGCGCAGGCGAGCTGGACAGTTAGCAATCCGATGTTCAGCGCTTCCACAGCGCAAGCATTTTCCTTCTTTCTTCCAGCAATTTGTTTCCGTATGACTTGTCCCTCCGCAATATCCACAGGGACCACGAGCAGCAGAGACCGTTCCTCCCTGAGGAACATCACGCGACACCCCTGGTTGTCGTACTCCTCCGTTTCCCTTTCCAATCTTAGGGGGTGTATTTGTACCTTCTTGTTCAGAGCTACTCCCAGGAAAGCCCCTTTTCTTGGTTTGGAAGTTTCTAACTTGTAGCCTCGCATCTTCAACCCGTTGAGCTTTCTCCACAGCGTCACTAAAGGTACTAAGTTGAGCTACAGCCAAATCCTTTTGAATCTCAACATTTAGCCCCTGAATAAAACGCCTTATCCGTCTTTGTTCGGTTATGATCAGTTCAGGCGCAAACTTAGACAACCGAGTGAATTGACTCTCATACTCGGCTACGGTTTGTGTTCCCTGGCGAAGCCGAATAAATTCATCTTCCTTCTTTTCTTGGATGAGAGGAGGGAAAAACTTGGCATTAAATTTACTCATAAAGTTCGCCCACGTCCTCGGGGTTTGTTCTCTTTCCCATTTCATTCGAATGACATTCCACCAGGAACGGGCGGCTCCCTCTAGTTGAAAGACAGCAAATGTCACCTGTCTCTCCTCGGTATAGTGTAAGGCAGCGAAAATATCGATCATCTTCTCCAGCCACTTCTCAGCTACGTCAGGATCAGGGCCTCCAAGAAATTTGGGTGGGGAGAACTTCTGAAATCTCTCAAGAGCTCTATCCTCGCCCTCCATGTGATTACCAGGATTCCCAGGGTTAGGGTTAGGGTTTTGACCTTGTTGGTGCACCACTTGGGCTAGCAAAGTAGTCATTTGCTGCATGGCAGCAGCTATTTGGACATTGGGATCAACCCTAAGTTCAGGGTTTGGTCCAGATGAGGTTTCCCCAGTACCCCTTTCAGGTGTAGGTTGCCTATTTCCACGCCCACGGCCCCGTCCACTCCGTGTACCTTCCATGAGTTTTACTTGGTCTAGGCAATAATACTAAACCAAAATAAGCACGATGCATGTAAGTAACACTCAAAACTTTTATGATAACACACATTTATACATTCCAAACAAGATCAAAGCATATATATACAAGCCAGTCAAAATTAGGCCGCACACATACATACAGCTAGTTAAGTCAAGTACAAACATAGACGATCCACCGAGGAAAGGCCTTTCTAGTTCACCAAATCCTTTCTAACCTAGGCCCTCACATCTTTCGTATCCGGGCGCAAGAATCCCATCTAAGATAATTCACAACTCGAGCCGGCCGGTCCCAAGAGTAAACCATCTTTATTAAGGATTCCTACCCGACATACATACCTAGCTTCCTCGAGTCCCATGATAATGATTCGTACACTTATCACATGCCCGGTTCATAACTTACGCTCAAACGAGCACTTAGACATATTCATGAAATTAGGACCACAACACCACTTGGCCCAGTCTCACTCCGCGCAGAGACCACGCGAAGTGGCTCTGATACCACTTGTGACAGCCCCACTTTCCCCTAAGGCGAACCAAAGGGGTGAGCGGACTGCCTGCCCAGCTCTCGCCAGGACTAACGATGCAGACCAGAACTATCTATAGCGATCCGGAACTTACAAACGAGCGTAAACAAGTCAAAATGGTAAAATAACCCAAAATAAAAAATGAAATCCGGAGTCGGCCATGAATAGTAACCGACCCGTCAGAACCCAACCGAAATAGCTAACAAACATTCACATCTGAACTTTAGCGTTTACAAATCAAAATGACATACAAAAGTTTTCAAAAGTTAATATATACACATGGTTTGCCAAATCAAAAGAGAAAACGCCCCAAAAGTACACTTAGGGTTTTAATACATGAGCTATACAAAAGATATGTTCGACTAGCTCAATTTGGCAGCCATTTGTCAAATCCAGACCAAAAGGCGTTTATTTTCCTGTAAGGAAAACAAAAGGAACAGAAAGGGGTGAGCTTGCGCTCAATGAGGTACCAAACATATAGCAGAAAAATCATGGCATTTCACATTTTACAAAATCAGATACACATGCTAGATGTAAAGCAAAGGAACCAAGGATTCAAATCAGAAGGATACGGGTGGCTCTCAGGAGCCAAATTTCCAGCGCCGTACTTGATCCAAATCAGTTGACTCTCCGTCAACGTATATAGAACCAATGCGTCCGTAGACCCCTCTTTACACCGAATTCCGTCCACCAAACACCCCTTTACCGGGCCCGCTCACCGTAACCGAACAGAAATGGTAATACTCGAGTATACCCGGAATCAAGGGTCTCAATACCCAAAATCCCCGAACAGACTACCGTGGTTCGTTATCTAATCGTCCAGGCCCTTGCCGGCCCGACTCGAATAACTTAGCCACAGGATTGAGCTCATAGGTCATAGAAATCCGAACAGATGCAGACACAGATAACAGATTCAGATACAGATACAGAATAGCAGATTCAGATAGCAGATTCAGATAGGCACTCAAAATTGGCATATGAACAGACAAGAGAACGAGTGTGATAAAGTACACCCTCGTCTCAAACAAATTAAACAGATTGCAGAGCAGAAATCAAGTTAAACAGCAATGGAGGGGAGTGGTACACTCACCGGCTCAACTTCAAAAGTTTTCACTTCAGATTGACCTTAATCGCCAAGAAACCCTAAAATAATCAAAATAAACCAATTGAAGGTTTTACTTCCAGAATCGAGTAAACAGAATGCACATGTGAGGCTCGACTACTAGTCGTATGCCACGCCAAATAATTACTAATGCAAGGGTGAAAAACATGATTTTCTTGGAAACGAAAAGGTAGCATGAAGACCTAGGCGCAAACAACCCAAAAGCCTTTCATTCTACCAAAAGGCAAACCCAACTTAAAGGAACCAAACGGCCTAGAAAATCGGGCAGCACTTCCCCTAAATTTCTTACTTTTCCAGCCATTAAGGCTTCATTCTATCCTCAAATCAGTCCCAACATCTCACACAAAATTCATCTCATTTCCCAAAAGCCGTTCACTAGGCTCAAAGTGGTACAAGTACAAAAGTTAACTAGGAAACAACCGAAATGAAAGCAAGCCCTAAAAGAGACTCGATAACGAGTCATAAACCAATGCCAACCACAACCCCAATAAGGTTTCATATGCATATATAAGTATCATAGGTAACCAGAAATTAAGAAATGGCTTTAACTTAGGCCTTAACAAAAAAACGTATTTGACCTCATAATGCGGTAATGACACCACTTTCACTACGGTTATCGGATGGGGGTGCAAGACCCACCGTTTCGAAGCTATGAAACAGGGCTACAACAATGTAGAAGGTCACTCAATCCAGTTCCTGGCCCAACTAGGTCAAAAATGCCAAACACTAAACCAGAATCACCAAAACAGGTTTGCAAAACACAGAAAACTGTAATCAGTATATCTCAGTCCATACAAGTCCAAATGCCGAAATTCCAAAGGCATAAGTTAGCTAAGACATCCAGCTACATTTCATCAGAAGACACCAACTTCAAATTCCAAACCAATTCCAGTCAAAAGGGCCAATTACTATCGCAGTTTTCGCATTCTGATCAAAACAGAACAGCTACAGTAAAAACGGCATAACTCACTCTACACTCATCCAAATGACCTCAAATTTTACAGGCACCTCAAACACATCAATACCTACAACTTTCATGTTTTGTGCAAAGTCTAATTCGGCCTCTAACCCAGTGATCTAAAACCGGACAGAATTGGGATTTTATGAACCCTAACTTTCCATTTTTCACACCAAATCCAAAATTGATTGCATTTAACCACAATTCACACTCACTAGAGTCATTTCCAACCATTACAATTCATCATACAAGCCCCCAACATCAAGATCATATTAAACCAGAAAAATTCCCAATAAAATAAAAACTTCACCAAAACAAGCCAAATCAAGAGATAAATCACATTTTCAAACACTCAAGCCACTTCTAAGCATCATATAACCATTATTAGAGGTAGTAGGGTGTTCAAGCAACACTTACCAAGAAATCAAGAGAGAGAGGGATTGTGGACACCTTTGCTCTTCAAACAAACTTCACTACAACCCTTACTAGCACTAGAAGGTAAGGTTTTATGGAGTGAAATCTAACTAAACACTTGATTTGGTGGATTTTGGACCAATTGGAAGCTTGAAGTTGATGAAGTTTCTTCTTTCTTCTTGCTAGAAGGGCCGGCCAACACAAGGTAAGAAAATGGTGTTTTTTGTGAATTTTTGGAATATTTACTTAAGTGGTCAAAAGTCAAAAAAATTGTCAAAAGGTGAATAGTGTTTCTTAAGTCACAACCAACCATATTGTGACACTTGTCACACTCATTAATGCATTCTTATCTTTCTTTTTCCCTCTCACATCAATCACTTCACACATTCTACTTATCTCTTAACACCCGATAAATTTCACACAGTATCCGAAACTTAACCTTATTGGCCGAATTTTTCCGAACTTTTCGCACTAGTGGGTCCCACGTCCACTATTTACTCTTAATTTTCTAAAATTTCTCCAATGCTAGGAAAATCATCTTAAAACTATAATTGCTCATAAAATCCACTAAGAAAATATTTCTAAGCCAGAAAATGCAGAAAACATGCAATTAAGGGAAAATAAACCCTAGGAAAATAATTAGGGTTTTACGGGTTCTCACACTCTCCCCCCCTTAAAAGAATTTCGTTCTCGAAATTCCTTATCAGCGGAATCCATCAAATCTAAGGTACCCAACGGATCGTCCCTTCTGCGTCCTCAGACGAGTCAGGGACCTGATGCTGCTCTAGAGAATATACTCGAGCTGGTGCCTTCGATCCCGTCCCTTCTCCTTTCGTCTGTCCAGGGTTGCTCTTGGCTGGTTGCTGAGAATTGGGCTTGGTTGGTGGCAGAGTCCCTCTCCGCTCGCGCAGGCGAGCTGGACAGTTAGCAATCCGATGTTCAGCGCTTCCACAGCGCAAGCATTTTCCTTCTTTCTTCCAGCAATTTGTTTCCGTATGACTTGGCCCTCCGCAATATCCACAGGGACCACGAGCAGCAGAGACCGTTCCTCCCTGAGGAACATCACGCGACACCCCTGGTTGTCGTACTCCTCCGTTTCCCTTTCCAATCTTAGGGGGTGTATTTGTACCTTCTTGTTCAGAGCTACTCCCAGGAAAGCCCCTTTTCTTGGTTTGGAAGTTTCTAACTTGTAGCCTCGCATCTTCAACCCGTTGAGCTTTCTCCACAGCGTCACTAAAGGTACTAAGTTGAGCTACAGCCAAATCCTTTTGAATCTCAACATTTAGCCCCTGAATAAAACGCCTTATCCGTCTTTGTTCGGTTATGATCAGTTCAGGCGCAAACTTAGACAACCGAGTGAATTGACTCTCATACTCGGCTACGGTTTGTGTTCCCTGGCGAAGCCGAATAAATTCATCTTCCTTCTTTTCTTGGATGAGAGGAGGGAAAAACTTGGCATTAAATTTACTCATAAAGTTCGCCCACGTCCTCGGGGTTTGTTCTCTTTCCCATTTCATTCGAATGACATTCCACCAGGAACGGGCGGCTCCCTCTAGTTGAAAGACAGCAAATGTCACCTGTCTCTCCTCGGTATAGTGTAAGGCAGCGAAAATATCGATCATCTTCTCCAGCCACTTCTCAGCTACGTCAGGATCAGGGCCTCCAAGAAATTTGGGTGGGGAGAACTTCTGAAATCTCTCAAGGGCTCTATCCTCGCCCTCCATGTGATTACCAGGATTCCCAGGGTTAGGGTTAGGGTTTTGACCTTGTTGGTGCACCACTTGGGCTAGCAAAGTAGTCATTTGCTGCATGGCAGCAGCTATTTGGACATTGGGATCAACCCTAAGTTCAGGGTTTGGTCCAGATGAGGTTTCCCCAGTACCCCTTTCAGGTGTAGGTTGCCTATTTCCACGCCCACGGCCCCGTCCACTCCGTGTACCTTCCATGAGTTTTACTTGGTCTAGGCAATAATACTAAACCAAAATAAGCACGATGCATGTAAGTAACACTCAAAACTTTTATGATAACACACATTTATACATTCCAAACAAGATCAAAGCATATATATACAAGCCAGTCAAAATTAGGCCGCACACATACATACAGCTAGTTAAGTCAAGTACAAACATAGACGATCCACCGAGGAAAGGCCTTTCTAGTTCACCAAATCCTTTCTAACCTAGGCCCTCACATCTTTCGTATCCGGGCGCAAGAATCCCATCTAAGATAATTCACAACTCGAGCCGGCCGGTCCCAAGAGTAAACCATCTTTATTAAGGATTCCTACCCGACATACATACCTAGCTTCCTCGAGTCCCATGATAATGATTCGTACACTTATCACATGCCCGGTTCATAACTTACCTTTAAACGAGCAGTTAGACATATTCATGAAATTAGGACCACAACACCACTTGGCCCAGTCTCACTCCGCGCAGAGACCACGCGAAGTGGCTCTGATACCACTTGTGACAGCCCCACTTTCCCCTAAGGCGAACCAAAGGGGTGAGCGGACTGCCTGCCCAGCTCTCGCCAGGACTAACGATGCAGACCAGAACTATCTATAGCGATCCGGAACTTACAAACGAGCGTAAACAAGTCAAAATGGTAAAATAACCCAAAATAAAAAATGAAATCCGGAGTCGGCCATGAATAGTAACCGACCCGTCAGAACCCAACCGAAATAGCTAACAAACATTCACATCTGAACTTTAGCGTTTACAAATCAAAATGACATACAAAAGTTTTCAAAAGTTAATATATACACATGGTTTGCCAAATCAAAAGAGAAAACGCCCCAAAAGTACACTTAGGGTTTTAATACATGAGCTATACAAAAGATATGTTCGACTAGCTCAATTTGGCAGCCATTTGTCAAATCCAGACCAAAAGGCGTTTATTTTCCTGTAAGGAAAACAAAAGGAACAGAAAGGGGTGAGCTTGCGCTCAATGAGGTACCAAACATATAGCAGAAAAATCATGGCATTTCACATTTTACAAAAGCAGATACACATGCTAGATGTAAAGCAAAGGAACCAAGGATTCAAATCAGAAGGATACGGGTGGCTCTCAGGAGCCAAATTTCCAGCGCCGTACTTGATCCAAATCAGTTGACTCTCCGTCAACGTATATAGAACCAATGCGTCCGTAGACCCCTCTTTACACCGAATTCCGTCCACCAAACACCCTTTTACCGGGCCCGCTCACCGTAACCGAACAGAAATGGTAATACTCGAGTATACCCGGAATCAAGGGTCTCAATACCCAAAATCCCCGAACAGACTACCGTGGTTCGTTATCTAATCGTCCAGGCCCTTGCCGGCCCGACTCGAATAACTTAGCCACAGGATTGAGCTCATAGGTCATAGAAATCCGAACAAATGCAGACACAGATAACAGATTCAGATACAGATACAGAATAGCAGATTCAGATAGCAGATTCAGATAGGCACTCAAAATTGGCATATGAACAGACAAGAGAACGAGTGTGATAAAGTACACCCTCGTCTCAAACAAATTAAACAGATTGCAGAGCAGAAATCAAGTTAAACAGCAATGGAGGGGAGTGGTACACTCACCGGCTCAACTTCAAAAGTTTTCACTTCAGATTGACCTTCATCGCCAAGAAACCCTAAAATAATCAAAATAAACCAATTGAAGGTTTTACTTCCAGAATCGAGTAAACAGAATGCACATGTGAGGCTCGACTACTAGTCGTATGCCACGCCAAATAATTACTAATGCAAGGGTGAAAAACATGATTTTCTTGGAAACGAAAAGGTAGCATGAAGACCTAGGCGCAAACAACCCAAAAGCCTTTCATTCTACCAAAAGGCAAACCCAACTTAAAGGAACCAAACGGCCTAGAAAATCGGGCAGCACTTCCCCTAAATTTCTTACTTTTCCAGCCATTAAGGCTTCATTCTATCCTCAAATCAGTCCCAACATCTCACACAAAATTCATCTCATTTCCCAAAAGCCGTTCACTAGGCTCAAAGTGGTACAAGTACAAAAGTTAACTAGGAAACAACCGAAATGAAAGCAAGCCCTAAAAGAGACTCGATAACGAGTCATAAACCAATGCCAACCACAACCCCAATAAGGTTTCATATGCATATATAAGCATCATAGGTAACCAGAAATTAAGAAATGGCTTTAACTTAGGCCTTAACAAAAAAACGTATTTGACCTCATAATGCGGTAATGACACCACTTTCACTACGGTTATCGGATGGGGGTGCAAGACCCACCGTTTCGAAGCTATGAAACAGGGCTACAACAATGTAGAAGGTCACTCAATCCAGTTCCTGGCCCAACTAGGTCAAAAATGCCAAACACTAAACCAGAATCACCAAAACAGGTTTGCAAAACACAGAAAACTGTAATCAGTATATCTCAGTCCATACAAGTCCAAATGCCGAAATTCCAAAGGCATAAGTTAGCTAAGACATCCAGCTACATTTCATCAGAAGACACCAACTTCAAATTCCAAACCAATTCCAGTCAAAAGGGCCAATTACTATCGCAGTTTTCGCATTCTGATCAAAACAGAACAGCTACAGTAAAAACGGCATAACTCACTCTACACTCATCCAAATGATCTCAAATTTTACAGGCACCTCAAACACATCAATACCTACAACTTTCGTGTTTTGTGCAAAGTCTAATTCGGCCTCTAACCCAGTGATCTAAAACCGGACAGAATTGGGATTTTATGAACCCTAACTTTCCATTTTTCACACCAAATCCAAAATTGATTGCATTTAACCACAATTCACACTCACTAGAGTCATTTCCAACCATTACAATTCATCATACAAGCCCCCAACATCAAGATCATATTAAACCAGAAAAATTCCCAATAAAATAAAAACTTCACCAAAACAAGCCAAATCAAGAGATAAATCACATTTTCAAACACTCAAGCCACTTCTAAGCATCATATAACCATTATTAGAGGTAGTAGGGTGTTCAAGCAACACTTACCAAGAAATCAAGAGAGAGAGGGATTGTGGACACCTTTGCTCTTCAAACAAACTTCACTACAACCCTTACTAGCACTAGAAGGTAAGGTTTTATGGAGTGAAATCTAACTAAACACTTGATTTGGTGGATTTTGGACCAATTGGAAGCTTGAAGTTGATGAAGTTTCTTCTTTCTTCTTGCTAGAAGGGCCGGCCAACACAAGGTAAGAAAATGGTGTTTTTTGTGAATTTTTGGAATATTTACTTAAGTGGTCAAAAGTCAAAAAAATTGTCAAAAGGTGAATAGTGTTTCTTAAGTCACAACCAACCATATTGTGACACTTGTCACACTCATTAATGCATTCTTATCTTTCTTTTTCCCTCTCACATCAATCACTTCACACATTCTACTTATCTCTTAACACCCGATAAATTTCACACAGTATCCGAAACTTAACCTTATTGGCCGAATTTTTCCGAACTTTTCGCACTAGTGGGTCCCACGTCCACTATTTACTCTTAATTTTCTAAAATTTCTCCAATGCTAGGAAAATCATCTTAAAACTATAATTGCTCATAAAATCCACTAAGAAAATATTTCTAAGCCAGAAAATGCAGAAAACATGCAATTAAGGGAAAATAAACCCTAGGAAAATAATTAGGGTTTTACGGGTTCTCACACTCTCCCCCCCTTAAAAGAATTTCGTTCTCGAAATTCCTTATCAGCGGAATCCATCAAATCTAAGGTACCCAACGGATCGTCCCTTCTGCGTCCTCAGACGAGTCAGGGACCTGATGCTGCTCTAGAGAATATACTCGAGCTGGTGCCTTCGATCCCGTCCCTTCTCCTTTCGTCTGTCCAGGGTTGCTCTTGGCTGGTTGCTGAGAATTGGGCTTGGTTGGTGGCAGAGTCCCTCTCCGCTCGCGCAGGCGAGCTGGACAGTTAGCAATCCGATGTTCAGCGCTTCCACAGCGCAAGCATTTTCCTTCTTTCTTCCAGCAATTTGTTTCCGTATGACTTGGCCCTCCGCAATATCCACAGGGACCACGAGCAGCAGAGACCGTTCCTCCCTGAGGAACATCACGCGACACCCCTGGTTGTCGTACTCCTCCGTTTCCCTTTCCAATCTTAGGGGGTGTATTTGTACCTTCTTGTTCAGAGCTACTCCCAGGAAAGCCCCTTTTCTTGGTTTGGAAGTTTCTAACTTGTAGCCTCGCATCTTCAACCCGTTGAGCTTTCTCCACAGCGTCACTAAAGGTACTAAGTTGAGCTACAGCCAAATCCTTTTGAATCTCAACATTTAGCCCCTGAATAAAACGCCTTATCCGTCTTTGTTCGGTTATGATCAGTTCAGGCGCAAACTTAGACAACCGAGTGAATTGACTCTCATACTCGGCTACGGTTTGTGTTCCCTGGCGAAGCCGAATAAATTCATCTTCCTTCTTTTCTTGGATGAGAGGAGGGAAAAACTTGGCATTAAATTCTCTCATAAAGTTCGCCCACGTCCTCGGGGTTTGTTCTCTTTCCCATTTCATTCGAATGACATTCCACCAGGAACGGGCGGCTCCCTCTAGTTGAAAGACAGCAAATGTCACCTGTCTCTCCTCGGTATAGTGTAAGGCAGCGAAAATATCGATCATCTTCTCCAGCCACTTCTCAGCTACGTCAGGATCAGGGCCTCCAAGAAATTTGGGTGGGGAGAACTTCTGAAATCTCTCAAGGGCTCTATCCTCGCCCTCCATGTGATTACCAGGATTCCCAGGGTTAGGGTTAGGGTTTTGACCTTGTTGGTGCACCACTTGGGCTAGCAAAGTAGTCATTTGCTGCATGGCAGCAGCTATTTGGACATTGGGATCAACCCTAAGTTCAGGGTTTGGTCCAGATGAGGTTTCCCCAGTACCCCTTTCAGGTGTAGGTTGCCTATTTCCACGCCCACGGCCCCGTCCACTCCGTGTACCTTCCATGAGTTTTACTTGGTCTAGGCAATAATACTAAACCAAAATAAGCACGATGCATGTAAGTAACACTCAAAACTTTTATGATAACACACATTTATACATTCCAAACAAGATCAAAGCATATATATACAAGCCAGTCAAAATTAGGCCGCACACATACATACAGCTAGTTAAGTCAAGTACAAACATAGACGATCCACCGAGGAAAGGCCTTTCTAGTTCACCAAATCCTTTCTAACCTAGGCCCTCACATCTTTCGTATCCGGGCGCAAGAATCCCATCTAAGATAATTCACAACTCGAGCCGGCCGGTCCCAAGAGTAAACCATCTTTATTAAGGATTCCTACCCGACATACATACCTAGCTTCCTCGAGTCCCATGATAATGATTCGTACACTTATCACATGCCCGGTTCATAACTTACGCTCAAACGAGCACTTAGACATATTCATGAAATTAGGACCACAACACCACTTGGCCCAGTCTCACTCCGCGCAGAGACCACGCGAAGTGGCTCTGATACCACTTGTGACAGCCCCACTTTCCCCTAAGGCGAACCAAAGGGGTGAGCGGACTGCCTGCCCAGCTCTCGCCAGGACTAACGATGCAGACCAGAACTATCTATAGCGATCCGGAACTTACAAACGAGCGTAAACAAGTCAAAATGGTAAAATAACCCAAAATAAAAAATGAAATCCGGAGTCGGCCATGAATAGTAACCGACCCGTCAGAACCCAACCGAAATAGCTAACAAACATTCACATCTGAACTTTAGCGTTTACAAATCAAAATGACATACAAAAGTTTTCAAAAGTTAATATATACACATGGTTTGCCAAATCAAAAGAGAAAACGCCCCAAAAGTACACTTAGGGTTTTAATACATGAGCTATACAAAAGATATGTTCGACTAGCTCAATTTGGCAGCCATTTGTCAAATCCAGACCAAAAGGGGTTTATTTTCCTGTAAGGAAAACAAAAGGAACAGAAAGGGGTGAGCTTGCGCTCAATGAGGTACCAAACATATAGCAGAAAAATCATGGCATTTCACATTTTACAAAATCAGATACACATGCTAGATGTAAAGCAAAGGAACCAAGGATTCAAATCAGAAGGATACGGGTGGCTCTCAGGAGCCAAATTTCCAGCGCCGTACTTGATCCAAATCAGTTGACTCTCCGTCAACGTATATAGAACCAATGCGTCCGTAGACCCCTCTTTACACCGAATTCCGTCCACCAAACACCCCTTTACCGGGCCCGCTCACCGTAACCGAACAGAAATGGTAATACTCGAGTATACCCGGAATCAAGGGTCTCAATACCCAAAATCCCCGAACAGACTACCGTGGTTCGTTATCTAATCGTCCAGGCCCTTGCCGGCCCGACTCGAATAACTTAGCCACAGGATTGAGCTCATAGGTCATAGAAATCCGAACAAATGCAGACACAGATAACAGATTCAGATACAGATACAGAATAGCAGATTCAGATAGCAGATTCAGATAGGCACTCAAAATTGGCATATGAACAGACAAGAGAACGAGTGTGATAAAGTACACCCTCGTCTCAAACAAATTAAACAGATTGCAGAGCAGAAATCAAGTTAAACAGCAATGGAGGGGAGTGGTACACTCACCGGCTCAACTTCAAAAGTTTTCACTTCAGATTGACCTTCATCGCCAAGAAACCCTAAAATAATCAAAATAAACCAATTGAAGGTTTTACTTCCAGAATCGAGTAAACAGAATGCACATGTGAGGCTCGACTACTAGTCGTATGCCACGCCAAATAATTACTAATGCAAGGGTGAAAAACATGATTTTCTTGGAAACGAAAAGGTAGCATGAAGACCTAGGCGCAAACAACCCAAAAGCCTTTCATTCTACCAAAAGGCAAACCCAACTTAAAGGAACCAAACGGCCTAGAAAATCGGGCAGCACTTCCCCTAAATTTCTTACTTTTCCAGCCATTAAGGCTTCATTCTATCCTCAAATCAGTCCCAACATCTCACACAAAATTCATCTCATTTCCCAAAAGCCGTTCACTAGGCTCAAAGTGGTACAAGTACAAAAGTTAACTAGGAAACAACCGAAATGAAAGCAAGCCCTAAAAGAGACTCGATAACGAGTCATAAACCAATGCCAACCACAACCCCAATAAGGTTTCATATGCATATATAAGTATCATAGGTAACCAGAAATTAAGAAATGGCTTTAACTTAGGCCTTAACAAAAAAACGTATTTGACCTCATAATGCGGTAATGACACCACTTTCACTACGGTTATCGGATGGGGGTGCAAGACCCACCGTTTCGAAGCTATGAAACAGGGCTACAACAATGTAGAAGGTCACTCAATCCAGTTCCTGGCCCAACTAGGTCAAAAATGCCAAACACTAAACCAGAATCACCAAAACAGGTTTGCAAAACACAGAAAACTGTAATCAGTATATCTCAGTCCATACAAGTCCAAATGCCGAAATTCCAAAGGCATAAGTTAGCTAAGACATCCAGCTACATTTCATCAGAAGACACCAACTTCAAATTCCAAACCAATTCCAGTCAAAAGGGCCAATTACTATCGCAGTTTTCGCATTCTGATCAAAACAGAACAGCTACAGTAAAAACGGCATAACTCACTCTACACTCATCCAAATGATCTCAAATTTTACAGGCACCTCAAACACATCAATACCTACAACTTTCGTGTTTTGTGCAAAGTCTAATTCGGCCTCTAACCCAGTGATCTAAAACCGGACAGAATTGGGATTTTATGAACCCTAACTTTCCATTTTTCACACCAAATCCAAAATTGATTGCATTTAACCACAATTCACACTCACTAGAGTCATTTCCAACCATTACAATTCATCATACAAGCCCCCAACATCAAGATCATATTAAACCAGAAAAATTCCCAATAAAATAAAAACTTCACCAAAACAAGCCAAATCAAGAGATAAATCACATTTTCAAACACTCAAGCCACTTCTAAGCATCATATAACCATTATTAGAGGTAGTAGGGTGTTCAAGCAACACTTACCAAGAAATCAAGAGAGAGAGGGATTGTGGACACCTTTGCTCTTCAAACAAACTTCACTACAACCCTTACTAGCACTAGAAGGTAAGGTTTTATGGAGTGAAATCTAACTAAACACTTGATTTGGTGGATTTTGGACCAATTGGAAGCTTGAAGTTGATGAAGTTTCTTCTTTCTTCTTGCTAGAAGGGCCGGCCAACACAAGGTAAGAAAATGGTGTTTTTTGTGATTTTTTGGAATATTTACTTAAGTGGTCAAAAGTCAAAAAAATTGTCAAAAGGTGAATAGTGTTTCTTAAGTCACAACCAACCATATTGTGACACTTGTCACACTCATTAATGCATTCTTATCTTTCTTTTTCCCTCTCACATCAATCACTTCACACATTCTACTTATCTCTTAACACCCGATAAATTTCACACAGTATCCGAAACTTAACCTTATTGGCCGAATTTTTCCGAACTTTTCGCACTAGTGGGTCCCACGTCCACTATTTACTCTTAATTTTCTAAAATTTCTCCAATGCTAGGAAAATCATCTTAAAACTATAATTGCTCATAAAATCCACTAAGAAAATATTTCTAAGCCAGAAAATGCAGAAAACATGCAATTAAGGGAAAATAAACCCTAGGAAAATAATTAGGGTTTTACGGGTTCTCACACTCTCCCCCCCTTAAAAGAATTTCGTTCTCGAAATTCCTTATCAGCGGAATCCATCAAATCTAAGGTACCCAACGGATCGTCCCTTCTGCGTCCTCAGACGAGTCAGGGACCTGATGCTGCTCTAGAGAATATACTCGAGCTGGTGCCTTCGATCCCGTCCCTTCTCCTTTCGTCTGTCCAGGGTTGCTCTTGGCTGGTTGCTGAGAATTGGGCTTGGTTGGTGGCAGAGTCCCTCTCCGCTCGCGCAGGCGAGCTGGACAGTTAGCAATCCGATGTTCAGCGCTTCCACAGCGCAAGCATTTTCCTTCTTTCTTCCAGCAATTTGTTTCCGTATGACTTGGCCCTCCGCAATATCCACAGGGACCACGAGCAGCAGAGACCGTTCCTCCCTGAGGAACATCACGCGACACCCCTGGTTGTCGTACTCCTCCGTTTCCCTTTCCAATCTTAGGGGGTGTATTTGTACCTTCTTGTTCAGAGCTACTCCCAGGAAAGCCCCTTTTCTTGGTTTGGAAGTTTCTAACTTGTAGCCTCGCATCTTCAACCCGTTGAGCTTTCTCCACAGCGTCACTAAAGGTACTAAGTTGAGCTACAGCCAAATCCTTTTGAATCTCAACATTTAGCCCCTGAATAAAACGCCTTATCCGTCTTTGTTCGGTTATGATCAGTTCAGGCGCAAACTTAGACAACCGAGTGAATTGACTCTCATACTCGGCTACGGTTTGTGTTCCCTGGCGAAGCCGAATAAATTCATCTTCCTTCTTTTCTTGGATGAGAGGAGGGAAAAACTTGACATTAAATTCTCTCATAAAGTTCGCCCACGTCCTCGGGGTTTGTTCTCTTTCCCATTTCATTCGAATGACATTCCACCAGGAACGGGCGGCTCCCTCTAGTTGAAAGACAGCAAATGTCACCTGTCTCTCCTCGGTATAGTGTAAGGCAGCGAAAATATCGTTCATCTTCTCCAGCCACTTCTCAGCTACGTCAGGATCAGGGCCTCCAAGAAATTTGGGTGGGGAGAACTTCTGAAATCTCTCAAGGGCTCTATCCTCGCCCTCCATGTGATTACCAGGATTCCCAGGGTTAGGGTTAGGGTTTTGACCTTGTTGGTGCACCACTTGGGCTAGCAAAGTAGTCATTTGCTGCATGGCAGCAGCTATTTGGACATTGGGATCAACCCTAAGTTCAGGGTTTGGTCCAGATGAGGTTTCCCCAGTACCCCTTTCAGGTGTAGGTTGCCTATTTCCACGCCCACGGCCCCGTCCACTCCGTGTACCTTCCATGAGTTTTACTTGGTCTAGGCAATAATACTAAACCAAAATAAGCACGATGCATGTAAGTAACACTCAAAACTTTTATGATAACACACATTTATACATTCCAAACAAGATCAAAGCATATATATACAAGCCAGTCAAAATTAGGCCGCACACATACATACAGCTAGTTAAGTCAAGTACAAACATAGACGATCCACCGAGGAAAGGCCTTTCTAGTTCACCAAATCCTTTCTAACCTAGGCCCTCACATCTTTCGTATCCGGGCGCAAGAATCCCATCTAAGATAATTCACAACTCGAGCCGGCCGGTCCCAAGAGTAAACCATCTTTATTAAGGATTCCTACCCGACATACATACCTAGCTTCCTCGAGTCCCATGATAATGATTCGTACACTTATCACATGCCCGGTTCATAACTTACGCTCAAACGAGCACTTAGACATATTCATGAAATTAGGACCACAACACCACTTGGCCCAGTCTCACTCCGCGCAGAGACCACGCGAAGTGGCTCTGATACCACTTGTGACAGCCCCACTTTCCCCTAAGGCGAACCAAAGGGGTGAGCGGACTGCCTGCCCAGCTCTCGCCAGGACTAACGATGCAGACCAGAACTATCTATAGCGATCCGGAACTTACAAACGAGCGTAAACAAGTCAAAATGGTAAAATAACCCAAAATAAAAAATGAAATCCGGAGTCGGCCATGAATAGTAACCGACCCGTCAGAACCCAACCGAAATAGCTAACAAACATTCACATCTGAACTTTAGCGTTTACAAATCAAAATGACATACAAAAGTTTTCAAAAGTTAATATATACACATGGTTTGCCAAATCAAAAGAGAAAACGCCCCAAAAGTACACTTAGGGTTTTAATACATGAGCTATACAAAAGATATGTTCGACTAGCTCAATTTGGCAGCCATTTGTCAAATCCAGACCAAAAGGGGTTTATTTTCCTGTAAGGAAAACAAAAGGAACAGAAAGGGGTGAGCTTGCGCTCAATGAGGTACCAAACATATAGCAGAAAAATCATGGCATTTCACATTTTACAAAATCAGATACACATGCTAGATGTAAAGCAAAGGAACCAAGGATTCAAATCAGAAGGATACGGGTGGCTCTCAGGAGCCAAATTTCCAGCGCCGTACTTGATCCAAATCAGTTGACTCTCCGTCAACGTATATAGAACCAATGCGTCCGTAGACCCCTCTTTACACCGAATTCCGTCCACCGAACACCCCTTTACCGGGCCCGCTCACCGTAACCGAACAGAAATGGTAATACTCGAGTATACCCGGAATCAAGGGTCTCAATACCCAAAATCCCCGAACAGACTACCGTGGTTCGTTATCTAATCGTCCAGGCCCTTGCCGGCCCGACTCGAATAACTTAGCCACAGGATTGAGCTCATAGGTCATAGAAATCCGAACAGATGCAGACACAGATAACAGATTCAGATACAGATACAGAATAGCAGATTCAGATAGCAGATTCAGATAGGCACTCAAAATTGGCATATGAACAGACAAGAGAACGAGTGTGATAAAGTACACCCTCGTCTCAAACAAATTAAACAGATTGCAGAGCAGAAATCAAGTTAAACAGCAATGGAGGGGAGTGGTACACTCACCGGCTCAACTTCAAAAGTTTTCACTTCAGATTGGCCTTAATCGCCAAGAAACCCTAAAATAATCAAAATAAACCAATTGAAGGTTTTACTTCCAGAATCGAGTAAACAGAATGCACATGTGAGGCTCGACTACTAGTCGTATGCCTCGCCAAATAATTACTAATGCAAGGGTGCAAAACATGATTTTCTTGGAAACGAAAAGGTAGCATGAAGACCTAGGCGCAAACAACCCAAAAGCCTTTCATTCTACCAAAAGGCAAACCCAACTTAAAGGAACCAAACGGCCTAGAAAATCGGGCAGCACTTCCCCTAAATTTCTTACTTTTCCAGCCATTAAGGCTTCATTCTATCCTCAAATCAGTCCCAACATCTCACACAAAATTCATCTCATTTCCCAAAAGCCATTCACTAGGCTCAAAGTGGTACAAGTACAAAAGTTAACTAGGAAACAACCGAAATGAAAGCAAGCCCTAAAAGAGACTCGATAACGAGTCATAAACCAATGCCAACCACAACCCCAATAAGGTTTCATATGCATATATAAGCATCATAGGTAACCAGAAATTAAGAAATGGCTTTAACTTAGGCCTTAACAAAAAAACGTATTTGACCTCATAATGCGGTAATGACACCACATTCACTACGGTTATCGGATGGGGGTACAAGACCCACCGTTTCGAAGCTATGAAACAGGGCTACAACAATGTAGAAGGTCACTCAATCCATTTCCTGGCCCAACTAGGTCAAAAATGCCAAACACTAAACCAGAATCACCAAAACAGGTTTGCAAAACACAGAAAACTGTAATCAGTATATCTCAGTCTGTACAAGTCCAAATGCCGAAATTCCAAAGGCATAAGTTAGCTAAGACATCCAGCTACATTTCATCAGAAGACACCAACTTCAAATTCCAAACCAATTCCAGTCAAAAGGGCCAATTACTATCGCCGTTTTCGCATTCTGATCAAAACAGAACAGCTACAGTAAAAACGGCATAACTCACTCTACACTCATCCAAATGACCTGAAATTTTACAGGCACCTCAAACACATCAATACCTACAACTTTCATGTTTTGAGCAAAGTCTAATTCGGCCTCTAACCCAGTGATCTAAAACCGGACAGAATTGGGATTTTATGAACCCTAACTTTCCATTTTTCACACCAAATCCAAAATTGATTGCATTTAACCACAATTCACACTCACTAGAGTCATTTCCAACCATTACAATTCATCATACAAGCCCCCAACATCAAGATCATATTAAACCAGAAAAATTCCCAATAAAATAAAAACTTCACCAAAACAAGCCAAATCAAGAGATAAATCACATTTTCAAACACTCAAGCCACTTCTAAGCATCATATAACCATTATTAGAGGTAGTAGGGTGTTCAAGCAACACTTACCAAGAAATCAAGAGAGAGAGGGATTGTGGACACCTTTGCTCTTCAAACAAACTTCACTACAACCCTTACTAGCACTAGAAGGTAAGGTTTTATGGAGTGAAATCTAACTAAACACTTGATTTGGTGGATTTTGGACCAATTGGAAGCTTGAAGTTGATGAAGTTTCTTCTTTCTTCTTGCTAGAAGGGCCGGCCAACACAAGGTAAGAAAATGGTGTTTTTTGTGAATTTTTGGAATATTTACTTAAGTGGTCAAAAGTCAAAAAAATTGTCAAAAGGTGAATAGTGTTTCTTAAGTCACAACCAACCATATTGTGACACTTGTCACACTCATTAATGCATTCTTATCTTTCTTTTTCCCTCTCACATCAATCACTTCACACATTCTACTTATCTCTTAACACCCGATAAATTTCACACAGTATCCGAAACTTAACCTTATTGGCCGAATTTTTCCGAACTTTTCGCACTAGTGGGTCCCACGTCCACTATTTACTCTTAATTTTCTAAAATTTCTCCAATGCTAGGAAAATCATCTTAAAACTATAATTGCTCATAAAATCCACTAAGAAAATATTTCTAAGCCAGAAAATGCAGAAAACATGCAATTAAGGGGAAATAAACCCTAGGAAAATAATTAGGGTTTTACGGGTTCTCACACTCTCCCCCCCTTAAAAGAATTTCGTCCTTGAAATTCCTTATCAGCGGAATCCATCAAATCTAAGGTACCCAACGGATCGTACCTTCTGCGTCCTCAGACGAGTCAGGGACCTGATGCTGCTCTAGAGAATATACTCGAGCTGGTGCCTTCGATCCCATCCCTTCTCCTTTCGTCTGTCCAGGGTTGCTCTTGGCGGGTTGCTGAGAATTGGGCTTGGTTGGTGGCAGAGTCCCTCTCCGCTCGCGCAGGCGAGCTGGACAGTTAGCAATCCGATGTTCAGCGCTTCCACAGCGCAAGCATTTTCCTTCTTTCTTCCAGCAATTTGTTTCCGTAGGACTTGGCCCTCCGCAATATCCACAGGGACCACGAGCTGCAGAGACCGTTCCTCCCTGAGGAACATCACGCGACACCCCTGGTTGTCGTACTCCTCCGTTTCCCTTTCCAATCTTAGGGGGTGTATTTGCACCTTCTTGTTCAGAGCTACTCCCAGGAAAGCCCCTTTTCTTGGTTTGGAAGTTTCTAACTTGTGGCCTCGCATCTTCAACCCGTTGAGCTTTCTCCACAGCATCACTAAAGGTACTAAGTTGAGCTACAGCCAAATCCTTTTGAATCTCAACATTTAGCCCCTGAATAAAACGCCTTATCCGTCTTTGTTCGGTTATGATCAGTTCAGGCACAAACTTAGACAACCGAGTGAATTGACTCTCATACTCGGCTACGGTTTGTGTTCCCTGGCGAAGCCGAATAAATTCATCTTCCTTCTTTTCTTGGATGAGAGGAGGGAAAAACTTGGCATTAAATTCTCTCATAAAGTTCGCCCACGTCCTCGGGGTTTGTTCTCTTTCCCATTTCATTCGAATGACATTCCACCAGGAACGGGCGGCTCCCTCTAGTTGAAAGACAGCAAATGTCACCTGTCTCTCCTCGGTATAGTGTAAGGCAGCGAAAATATCGATCATCTTCTCCAGCCACTTCTCAGCTACGTCAGGATCAGGGCCTCCAAGAAATTTGGGTGGGGAGAACTTCTGAAATCTCTCAAGGGCTCTATCCTCGCCCTCCATGTGATTACCAGGATTCCCAGGGTTAGGGTTAGGGTTTTGACCTCGTTGGTGCACCACTTGGGCTAGCAAAGTAGTCATTTGCTGCATGGCAGCAGCTATTTGGACATTGGGATCAACCCTAAGTTCAGGGTTTGGTCCAGATGAGGTTTCCCCACTACCCCTTTCAGGTGTAGGTTGCCTATTTCCACGCCCACGGCCCCGTCCACTCCGTGTACCTTCCATGAGTTTTACTTGGTCTAGGCAATAATACTAAACCAAAATAAGCACGATGCATGTAAGTAACACTCAAAACTTTTATGATAACACACATTTATACATTCCAAACAAGATCAAAGCATATATATACAAGCCAGTCAAAATTAGGCCGCACACATACATACAGCTAGTTAAGTCAAGTACAAACATAGACGATCCACCGAGGAAAGGCCTTTCTAGTTCACCAATTCCTTTCTAACCTAGGCCCTCACATCTTTCGTATCCGGGCGCAAGAATCCCATCTAAGATAATTCACAACTCGAGCCGGCCGGTCCCAAGAGTAAACCATCTTTATTAAGGATTCCTACCCGACATACATACCTAGCTTCCTCGAGTCCCATGATAATGATTCGTACACTTATCACATGCCCGGTTCATAACTTACGCTCAAACGAGCACTTAGACATATTCATGAAATTAGGACCACAACACCACTTGGCACAGTCTCACTCCGCGCAGAGACCACGCGAAGTGGCTCTGATACCACTTGTGACAGCCCCACTTTCCCCTAAGGCGAACCAAAGGGGTGAGCGGACTGCCTGCCCAGCTCTCGCCAGGACTAACGATGCAGACCAGAACTATCTATAGCGATCCGGAACTTACAAACGAGCGTAAACAAGTCAAAATGGTAAAATAACCCAAAATAAAAAATGAAATCCGGAGTCGGCCATGAATAGTAACCGACCCGTCAGAACCCAACCGAAATAGCTAACAAACATTCACATCTGAACTTTAGCGTTCACAAATCAAAATAACATACAAAAGTTTTCAAAAGTTAATATATACACATGGTTTGCCAAATCAAAAGAGAAAACGCCCCAAAAGTACACTTAGGGTTTTAATACATGAGCTATACAAAAGATATGTTCGACTAGCTCAATTTGGCAGCCATTTGTCAAATCCAGACCAAAAGGGGTTTATTTTCCTGTAAGGAAAACAAAAGGAACAGAAAGGGGTGAGCTTGCGCTCAATGAGGTACCAAACATATAGCAGAAAAATCATGGCATTTCACATTTTACAAAATCAGATACACATGCTAGATGTAAAGCAAAGGAACCAAGGATTCAAATCAGAAGGATACGGGTGGCTCTCAGGAGCCAAATTTCCAGCGCCGTACTTGATCCAAATCAGTTGACTCTCCGTCAACGTATATAGAACCAATGCGTCCGTAGACCCCTCTTTACACCGAATTCCGTCCACCAAGCACCCCTTTACCGGGCCCGCTCACCGTAACCGAACAGAAATGGTAATACTCGAGTATACCCGGAATCAAGGGTCTCAATACCCAAAATCCCCGAACAGACTACCGTGGTTCGTTATCTAATCGTCCAGGCCCTTGCCGGCCCGACTCGAATAACTTAGCCACAGGATTGAGCTCATAGGTCATAGAAATCCGAACAGATGCAGACACAGATAACAGATTCAGATACAGATACAGAATAGCAGATTCAGATAGCAGATTCAGATAGGCACTCAAAATTGGCATATGAACAGACAAGAGAACGAGTGTGATAAAGTACACCCTCGTCTCAAACAAATTAAACAGATTGCAGAGCAGAAATCAAGTTAAACAGCAATGGAGGGGAGTGGTACACTCACCGGCTCAACTTCAAAAGTTTTCACTTCAGATTGGCCTTAATCGCCAAGAAACCCTAAAATAATCAAAATAAACCAATTGAAGGTTTTACTTCCAGAATCGAGTAAACAGAATGCACATGTGAGGCTCGACTACTAGTCGTATGCCTCGCCAAATAATTACTAATGCAAGGGTGCAAAACATGATTTTCTTGGAAACGAAAAGGTAGCATGAAGACCTAGGCGCAAACAACCCAAAAGCCTTTCATTCTACCAAAAGGCAAACCCAACTTAAAGGAACCAAACGGCCTAGAAAATCGGGCAGCACTTCCCCTAAATTTCTTACTTTTCCAGCCATTAAGGCTTCATTCTATCCTCAAATCAGTCCCAACATCTCACACAAAATTCATCTCATTTCCCAAAAGCCATTCACTAGGCTCAAAGTGGTACAAGTACAAAAGTTAACTAGGAAACAACCGAAATGAAAGCAAGCCCTAAAAGAGACTCGATAACGAGTCATAAACCAATGCCAACCACAACCCCAATAAGGTTTCATATGCATATATAAGCATCATAGGTAACCAGAAATTAAGAAATGGCTTTAACTTAGGCCTTAACAAAAAAACGTATTTGACCTCATAATGCGGTAATGACACCACATTCACTACGGTTATCGGATGGGGGTACAAGACCCACCGTTTCGAAGCTATGAAACAGGGCTACAACAATGTAGAAGGTCACTCAATCCATTTCCTGGCCCAACTAGGTCAAAAATGCCAAACACTAAACCAGAATCACCAAAACAGGTTTGCAAAACACAGAAAACTGTAATCAGTATATCTCAGTCCATACAAGTCCAAATGCCGAAATTCCAAAGGCATAAGTTAGCTAAGACATCCAGCTACATTTCATCAGAAGACACCAACTTCAAATTCCAAACCAATTCCAGTCAAAAGGGCCAATTACTATCGCAGTTTTCGCATTCTGATCAAAACAGAACAGCTACAGTAAAAACGGCATAACTCACTCTACACTCATCCAAATGATCTGAAATTTTACAGGCACCTCAAACACATCAATACCTACAACTTTCATGTTTTGAGCAAAGTCTAATTCGGCCTCTAACCCAGTGATCTAAAACCGGACAGAATTGGGATTTTATGAACCCTAACTTTCCATTTTTCACACCAAATCCAAAATTGATTGCATTTAACCACAATTCACACTCACTAGAGTCATTTCCAACCATTACAATTCATCATACAAGCCCCCAACATCAAGATCATATTAAACCAGAAAAATTCCCAATAAAATAAAAACTTCACCAAAACAAGCCAAATCAAGAGATAAATCACATTTTCAAACACTCAAGCCACTTCTAAGCATCATATAACCATTATTAGAGGTAGTAGGGTGTTCAAGCAACACTTACCAAGAAATCAAGAGAGAGAGGGATTGTGGACACCTTTGCTCTTCAAACAAACTTCACTACAACCCTTACTAGCACTAGAAGGTAAGGTTTTATGGAGTGAAATCTAACTAAACACTTGATTTGGTGGATTTTGGACCAATTGGAAGCTTGAAGTTGATGAAGTTTCTTCTTTCTTCTTGCTAGAAGGGCCGGCCAACACAAGGTAAGAAAATGGTGTTTTTTGTGAATTTTTGGAATATTTACTTAAGTGGTCAAAAGTCAAAAAAATTGTCAAAAGGTGAATAGTGTTTCTTAAGTCACAACCAACCATATTGTGACACTTGTCACACTCATTAATGCATTCTTATCTTTCTTTTTCCCTCTCACATCAATCACTTCACACATTCTACTTATCTCTTAACACCCGATAAATTTCACACAGTATCCGAAACTTAACCTTATTGGCCGAATTTTTCCGAACTTTTCGCACTAGTGGGTCCCACGTCCACTATTTACTCTTAATTTTCTAAAATTTCTCCAATGCTAGGAAAATCATCTTAAAACTATAATTGCTCATAAAATCCACTAAGAAAATATTTCTAAGCCAGAAAATGCAGAAAACATGCAATTAAGGGAAAATAAACCCTAGGAAAATAATTAGGGTTTTACGGGTTCTCACACTCTCCCCCCCTTAAAAGAATTTCGTTCTCGAAATTCCTTATCAGCGGAATCCATCAAATCTAAGGTACCCAACGGATCGTCCCTTCTGCGTCCTCAGACGAGTCAGGGACCTGATGCTGCTCTAGAGAATATACTCGAGCTGGTGCCTTCGATCCCGTCCCTTCTCCTTTCGTCTGTCCAGGGTTGCTCTTGGCTGGTTGCTGAGAATTGGGCTTGGTTGGTGGCAGAGTCCCTCTCCGCTCGCGCAGGCGAGCTGGACAGTTAGCAATCCGATGTTCAGCGCTTCCACAGCGCAAGCATTTTCCTTCTTTCTTCCAGCAATTTGTTTCCGTATGACTTGGCCCTCCGCAATATCCACAGGGACCACGAGCAGCAGAGACCGTTCCTCCCTGAGGAACATCACGCGACACCCCTGGTTGTCGTACTCCTCCGTTTCCCTTTCCAATCTTAGGGGGTGTATTTGTACCTTCTTGTTCAGAGCTACTCCCAGGAAAGCCCCTTTTCTTGGTTTGGAAGTTTCTAACTTGTAGCCTCGCATCTTCAACCCGTTGAGCTTTCTCCACAGCGTCACTAAAGGTACTAAGTTGAGCTACAGCCAAATCCTTTTGAATCTCAACATTTAGCCCCTGAATAAAACGCCTTATCCGTCTTTGTTCGGTTATGATCAGTTCAGGCGCAAACTTAGACAACCGAGTGAATTGACTCTCATACTCGGCTACGGTTTGTGTTCCCTGGCGAAGCCGAATAAATTCATCTTCCTTCTTTTCTTGGATGAGAGGAGGGAAAAACTTGGCATTAAATTCTCTCATAAAGTTCGCCCACGTCCTCGGGGTTTGTTCTCTTTCCCATTTCATTCGAATGACATTCCACCAGGAACGGGCGGCTCCCTCTAGTTGAAAGACAGCAAATGTCACCTGTCTCTCCTCGGTATAGTGTAAGGCAGCGAAAATATCGATCATCTTCTCCAGCCACTTCTCAGCTACGTCAGGATCAGGGCCTCCAAGAAATTTGGGTGGGGAGAACTTCTGAAATCTCTCAAGGGCTCTATCCTCGCCCTCCATGTGATTACCAGGATTCCCAGGGTTAGGGTTAGGGTTTTGACCTTGTTGGTGCACCACTTGGGCTAGCAAAGTAGTCATTTGCTGCATGGCAGCAGCTATTTGGACATTGGGATCAACCCTAAGTTCAGGGTTTGGTCCAGATGAGGTTTCCCCAGTACCCCTTTCAGGTGTAGGTTGCCTATTTCCACGCCCACGGCCCCGTCCACTCCGTGTACCTTCCATGAGTTTTACTTGGTCTAGGCAATAATACTAAACCAAAATAAGCACGATGCATGTAAGTAACACTCAAAACTTTTATGATAACACACATTTATACATTCCAAACAAGATCAAAGCATATATATACAAGCCAGTCAAAATTAGGCCGCACACATACATACAGCTAGTTAAGTCAAGTACAAACATAGACGATCCACCGAGGAAAGGCCTTTCTAGTTCACCAAATCCTTTCTAACCTAGGCCCTCACATCTTTCGTATCCGGGCGCAAGAATCCCATCTAAGATAATTCACAACTCGAGCCGGCCGGTCCCAAGAGTAAACCATCTTTATTAAGGATTCCTACCCGACATACATACCTAGCTTCCTCGAGTCCCATGATAATGATTCGTACACTTATCACATGCCCGGTTCATAACTTACGCTCAAACGAGCACTTAGACATATTCATGAAATTAGGACCACAACACCACTTGGCCCAGTCTCACTCCGCGCAGAGACCACGCGAAGTGGCTCTGATACCACTTGTGACAGCCCCACTTTCCCCTAAGGCGAACCAAAGGGGTGAGCGGACTGCCTGCCCAGCTCTCGCCAGGACTAACGATGCAGACCAGAACTATCTATAGCGATCCGGAACTTACAAACGAGCGTAAACAAGTCAAAATGGTAAAATAACCCAAAATAAAAAATGAAATCCGGAGTCGGCCATGAATAGTAACCGACCCGTCAGAACCCAACCGAAATAGCTAACAAACATTCACATCTGAACTTTAGCGTTTACAAATCAAAATAACATACAAAAGTTTTCAAAAGTTAATATATACACATGGTTTGCCAAATCAAAAGAGAAAACGCCCCAAAAGTACACTTAGGGTTTTAATACATGAGCTATACAAAAGATATGTTCGACTAGCTCAATTTGGCAGCCATTTGTCAAATCCAGACCAAAAGGGGTTTATTTTCCTGTAAGGAAAACAAAAGGAACAGAAAGGGGTGAGCTTGCGCTCAATGAGGTACCAAACATATAGCAGAAAAATCATGGCATTTCACATTTTACAAAATCAGATACACATGCTAGATGTAAAGCAAAGGAACCAAGGATTCAAATCAGAAGGATACGGGTGGCTCTCAGGAGCCAAATTTCCAGCGCCGTACTTGATCCAAATCAGTTGACTCTCCGTCAACGTATATAGAACCAATGCGTCCGTAGACCCCTCTTTACACCGAATTCCGTCCACCAAGCACCCCTTTACCGGGCCCGCTCACCGTAACCGAACAGAAATGGTAATACTCGAGTATACCCGGAATCAAGGGTCTCAATACCCAAAATCCCCGAACAGACTACCGTGGTTCGTTATCTAATCGTCCAGGCCCTTGCCGGCCCGACTCGAATAACTTAGCCACAGGATTGAGCTCATAGGTCATAGAAATCCGAACAGATGCAGACACAGATAACAGATTCAGATACAGATACAGAATAGCAGATTCAGATAGCAGATTCAGATAGGCACTCAAAATTGGCATATGAACAGACAAGAGAACGAGTGTGATAAAGTACACCCTCGTCTCAAACAAATTAAACAGATTGCAGAGCAGAAATCAAGTTAAACAGCAATGGAGGGGAGTGGTACACTCACCGGCTCAACTTCAAAAGTTTTCACTTCAGATTGGCCTTAATCGCCAAGAAACCCTAAAATAATCAAAATAAACCAATTGAAGGTTTTACTTCCAGAATCGAGTAAACAGAATGCACATGTGAGGCTCGACTACTAGTCGTATGCCTCGCCAAATAATTACTAATGCAAGGGTGCAAAACATGATTTTCTTGGAAACGAAAAGGTAGCATGAAGACCTAGGCGCAAACAACCCAAAAGCCTTTCATTCTACCAAAAGGCAAACCCAACTTAAAGGAACCAAACGGCCTAGAAAATCGGGCAGCACTTCCCCTAAATTTCTTACTTTTCCAGCCATTAAGGCTTCATTCTATCCTCAAATCAGTCCCAACATCTCACACAAAATTCATCTCATTTCCCAAAAGCCATTCACTAGGCTCAAAGTGGTACAAGTACAAAAGTTAACTAGGAAACAACCGAAATGAAAGCAAGCCCTAAAAGAGACTCGATAACGAGTCATAAACCAATGCCAACCACAACCCCAATAAGGTTTCATATGCATATATAAGCATCATAGGTAACCAGAAATTAAGAAATGGCTTTAACTTAGGCCTTAACAAAAAAACGTATTTGACCTCATAATGCGGTAATGACACCACATTCACTACGGTTATCGGATGGGGGTACAAGACCCACCGTTTCGAAGCTATGAAACAGGGCTACAACAATGTAGAAGGTCACTCAATCCATTTCCTGGCCCAACTAGGTCAAAAATGCCAAACACTAAACCAGAATCACCAAAACAGGTTTGCAAAACACAGAAAACTGTAATCAGTATATCTCAGTCTGTACAAGTCCAAATGCCGAAATTCCAAAGGCATAAGTTAGCTAAGACATCCAGCTACATTTCATCAGAAGACACCAACTTCAAATTCCAAACCAATTCCAGTCAAAAGGGCCAATTACTATCGCCGTTTTCGCATTCTGATCAAAACAGAACAGCTACAGTAAAAACGGCATAACTCACTCTACACTCATCCAAATGACCTGAAATTTTACAGGCACCTCAAACACATCAATACCTACAACTTTCATGTTTTGAGCAAAGTCTAATTCGGCCTCTAACCCAGTGATCTAAAACCGGACAGAATTGGGATTTTATGAACCCTAACTTTCCATTTTTCACACCAAATCCAAAATTGATTGCATTTAACCACAATTCACACTCACTAGAGTCATTTCCAACCATTACAATTCATCATACAAGCCCCCAACATCAAGATCATATTAAACCAGAAAAATTCCCAATAAAATAAAAACTTCACCAAAACAAGCCAAATCAAGAGATAAATCACATTTTCAAACACTCAAGCCACTTCTAAGCATCATATAACCATTATTAGAGGTAGTAGGGTGTTCAAGCAACACTTACCAAGAAATCAAGAGAGAGAGGGATTGTGGACACCTTTGCTCTTCAAACAAACTTCACTACAACCCTTACTAGCACTAGAAGGTAAGGTTTTATGGAGTGAAATCTAACTAAACACTTGATTTGGTGGATTTTGGACCAATTGGAAGCTTGAAGTTGATGAAGTTTCTTCTTTCTTCTTGCTAGAAGGGCCGGCCAACACAAGGTAAGAAAATGGTGTTTTTTGTGAATTTTTGGAATATTTACTTAAGTGGTCAAAAGTCAAAAAAATTGTCAAAAGGTGAATAGTGTTTCTTAAGTCACAACCAACCATATTGTGACACTTGTCACACTCATTAATGCATTCTTATCTTTCTTTTTCCCTCTCACATCAATCACTTCACACATTCTACTTATCTCTTAACACCCGATAAATTTCACACAGTATCCGAAACTTAACCTTATTGGCCGAATTTTTCCGAACTTTTCGCACTAGTGGGTCCCACGTCCACTATTTACTCTTAATTTTCTAAAATTTCTCCAATGCTAGGAAAATCATCTTAAAACTATAATTGCTCATAAAATCCACTAAGAAAATATTTCTAAGCCAGAAAATGCAGAAAACATGCAATTAAGGGGAAATAAACCCTAGGAAAATAATTAGGGTTTTACGGGTTCTCACACTCTCCCCCCCTTAAAAGAATTTCGTCCTTGAAATTCCTTATCAGCGGAATCCATCAAATCTAAGGTACCCAACGGATCGTACCTTCTGCGTCCTCAGACGAGTCAGGGACCTGATGCTGCTCTAGAGAATATACTCGAGCTGGTGCCTTCGATCCCATCCCTTCTCCTTTCGTCTGTCCAGGGTTGCTCTTGGCGGGTTGCTGAGAATTGGGCTTGGTTGGTGGCAGAGTCCCTCTCCGCTCGCGCAGGCGAGCTGGACAGTTAGCAATCCGATGTTCAGCGCTTCCACAGCGCAAGCATTTTCCTTCTTTCTTCCAGCAATTTGTTTCCGTAGGACTTGGCCCTCCGCAATATCCACAGGGACCACGAGCTGCAGAGACCGTTCCTCCCTGAGGAACATCACGCGACACCCCTGGTTGTCGTACTCCTCCGTTTCCCTTTCCAATCTTAGGGGGTGTATTTGCACCTTCTTGTTCAGAGCTACTCCCAGGAAAGCCCCTTTTCTTGGTTTGGAAGTTTCTAACTTGTGGCCTCGCATCTTCAACCCGTTGAGCTTTCTCCACAGCATCACTAAAGGTACTAAGTTGAGCTACAGCCAAATCCTTTTGAATCTCAACATTTAGCCCCTGAATAAAACGCCTTATCCGTCTTTGTTCGGTTATGATCAGTTCAGGCACAAACTTAGACAACCGAGTGAATTGACTCTCATACTCGGCTACGGTTTGTGTTCCCTGGCGAAGCCGAATAAATTCATCTTCCTTCTTTTCTTGGATGAGAGGAGGGAAAAACTTGGCATTAAATTCTCTCATAAAGTTCGCCCACGTCCTCGGGGTTTGTTCTCTTTCCCATTTCATTCGAATGACATTCCACCAGGAACGGGCGGCTCCCTCTAGTTGAAAGACAGCAAATGTCACCTGTCTCTCCTCGGTATAGTGTAAGGCAGCGAAAATATCGATCATCTTCTCCAGCCACTTCTCAGCTACGTCAGGATCAGGGCCTCCAAGAAATTTGGGTGGGGAGAACTTCTGAAATCTCTCAAGGGCTCTATCCTCGCCCTCCATGTGATTACCAGGATTCCCAGGGTTAGGGTTAGGGTTTTGACCTCGTTGGTGCACCACTTGGGCTAGCAAAGTAGTCATTTGCTGCATGGCAGCAGCTATTTGGACATTGGGATCAACCCTAAGTTCAGGGTTTGGTCCAGATGAGGTTTCCCCACTACCCCTTTCAGGTGTAGGTTGCCTATTTCCACGCCCACGGCCCCGTCCACTCCGTGTACCTTCCATGAGTTTTACTTGGTCTAGGCAATAATACTAAACCAAAATAAGCACGATGCATGTAAGTAACACTCAAAACTTTTATGATAACACACATTTATACATTCCAAACAAGATCAAAGCATATATATACAAGCCAGTCAAAATTAGGCCGCACACATACATACAGCTAGTTAAGTCAAGTACAAACATAGACGATCCACCGAGGAAAGGCCTTTCTAGTTCACCAATTCCTTTCTAACCTAGGCCCTCACATCTTTCGTATCCGGGCGCAAGAATCCCATCTAAGATAATTCACAACTCGAGCCGGCCGGTCCCAAGAGTAAACCATCTTTATTAAGGATTCCTACCCGACATACATACCTAGCTTCCTCGAGTCCCATGATAATGATTCGTACACTTATCACATGCCCGGTTCATAACTTACGCTCAAACGAGCACTTAGACATATTCATGAAATT